>NC_056739.1:1542086808-1542224308 GCF_019279795.1 Protopterus annectens
ATGTATTTGCTTTTGATGCAGAAGGCTGTGGGCTCTACTCCCATAGCAGGTAGATGCATTGCTGATACTGTACTGTGTTGCAAAGGGGGTGGATGCTGCAGTCCTTTTTGGCAAAGATACCTAGTAACTATGAACCTGTTATCAGTTTGCCATCCATTCCCTATTGCAATATTACCAGCTGATATTTTTTTAGTATAACATAGGCAATTTATTCCTCAAGGGCAACAGGCACTTTATTTGTAGATGAAACAATGAAATATAAAGTTGTTTGCTAGCAGCAACCTCTTCATTAGTTACAGATCTCTTTCATGTGGAATTATTTAGATGCCTTTTACTTCTTCAGAGATTGTGTATATTTACTGATACTGGTGGACTGTAGAAGTTTGAGTAGACTTTTATGATGGAAATGTTCTGAACTGGGCAGTTTTTTCATTATTGGTGCATGCATTTTGTTTCATTTTTTACTAGAAAAATGTGCAAAACAATAAATTTAAAATGCCCTGTAAAACTGTACTGTATTGTACAAGGAATATAATTTAATATAATCAGGAAGGTGTATCAAAGAGCATGTGTATGTTTTGTGTGCAAGGGGCCTGTGATTTGAAAACAGCCCAAAGTTAATCTTTATCTGCCACTGGCAAAATGTATTTTTTTTGAATGTATGTTTCAATGTTGTTTCAATGAATGTGAGTTTCAAGGGCAGAGAACGTTTAATAATGTCTGTTTTCATTGTGAGACTGCATTGCTTTATTTAGCAGATATCTATTAGTGTTTGCGCTGCAAAATCCCAAAAAAAACTTTCAAATGAAGTCCAAATCATCGCAGAAGTAAAGCAGTATGCACATTAGTGTTTATGGTAAATGGGGGGAAATAGCCAAGTAATGATTCATTGGAATGACTGCAGGGAGGAGGCTCCATTCGACCATGATTTTGGGAGGGGGGGTGGCAAACTCAAAGACAGCCCCATCTGCACTATACCTCTCAACTGTTCAGATTTCTGCAGAATGAATAGATTTTTGCTTCTTATTTTTGGTTTGTTCCTCAAAGAATTTGTGGTTTTCTGGCAAATCATTTAGGAATTAAGTCACTAAATAATAACAGACACTGAGTTTCAGACTTCATAACCTTCAGAAAAATGCATGCTAAAGCAAGACTTGTTATTCTATCAACTGTCTCAGTTTATACAAGAGCAATTTTTAGTACTGTTTATATGTTTCCCCAATATATTTGGCCTTGTCTAGATTTCCTGCATTAACAGGTTGAGAGGTACATGCAAATAAATTGCTTTATAGAATTAGGCATATCCAAACCTTTCAACTGTTTCTGATTTTGGCTCATAATGTTGCTCTTCCCCTAATAATCCCTCCGCAAAATGTCAATTTTGGAAGAAAATGTGGAGGGTTTACAATTAATAAATAACTGTAATAATCAGAGTTATAGATTACTTTTATTTCAGAAATGCATGTAGATTCTTTTATTTTGTCAGCTGGTCAAGTTAGCAGTACTAATATTTAAAAAGTTTCTCTTGTTTGACAGGTTCCCAGCTGTATTGTGTGGCTATTTCATATTTTTGCATCACATTTTTGGTCCGTTTTTTCATAAAATTGTGTTTTTTGGCAAATTAGTGACAAGTCATTAAAGACTAAAGTTAGAAAATAATGACAGACATTTGAGTTTCAGATTTCATACCCTTCAGAAAATTCATACTAATGCAAGACCTTCTATTCTATTATCTTTCTAAGTTTATAAGAGCAATATTTAAAAATTGTCCTTATTTTTGGGGCTTTCTCCCACTTCTATGTGTATGGCTTTGTCCAGATTTCTTGCTCTGAGGTTGTGAGGTATGACATATTTTGTCAGGGCCATCACAGTCAGCCAGAGACATTTCAAATTGTGACATACTTGTTGCACCCCACTCCCCCATGTAGTGACTCTGGATGTGTCCAAGCAAGGCAAGGAGCAGTTATGCAGTGTAAATGTGCAGAGTATCCTCCCATCCAAGGTAGACACAAGTATTACAGTGGCTTTTCATTTGTCCTTGATTTTGCAGAATGTTCTGGTTTCTGTCATATTTTTATACTGTTGATTTATGCTTATTATTATTCAAAAAGTGCCTGTTGCTCTGTGTTTAAGTAGCAATGCTTTAATGACCATCAGGTAAGATTGTCTGAGATTGTAAGATGCAAGTAAGCTTTAATAAGCATACTGTTAAAGAATTGCCAACATTGAAAGCCTTTCTATTGTTGCCATGCAGGGAATACTTACATAACTAGATAATGTATAAGCCTTGGGTATTGAAATGCATATGACAGTATTTGTAATAAAGGACAGGATTACATTATTTTAAGAGGCTCATTACATTTGTTGGAGACTTGCAGTCATCTTTGCAGGCTTTACCTGTAAACTAAACAGAATGCCAATCTACCGTGTGTGGTCCATAAACTGTGCAGTAATCCTTTAAGCAATGTATCTTGAGCTTGTTTCTTGTTTGCTTTTCATTTTTTACATTGATCATGTTTTCCCCATGAAACAAGTAGATAGTTGTTGTCAGGCAGCAGGTCTTTTTTGGATAAGAAACATTTTTACAAGTTCGGGTATCACAGAGATTGCTACTTTCAGCATGTTACTTGGTACTTTAATAAAGCTGACTATAAATTATAATTAGAACTGCAGTGCAAGGAGCAGTGGTTTGAGTTAAGTGATGCTTTGTTTTCTTATACTTGATTTTGACTGGCATTCCAGTAATGTATTTAAAAAGTAATTTATTTTTTCATGCCTCACAACCTTTTTGTTTCCATCTAGATATAAGTAAGCTGTCATGCAGCCAATGCATTGAAATATTTTTTTTCTTCTACACTTCATTTTGTCTTGATTGGGATCTCATAATGACGGTTTGGCACCCAGGGCGGCGTATTTAATTAAAGTTACAGTTTTTGTGGTTTTGAGCATAGCTCCTCCCCTTTCTAGTTGGTCACACCCCTTCCCATTGACTCCACCCATTCAGCTGTCTCCTGCAGCCCTCCCTATGATTTGAAGTCACCAGCCACCACTAGATAGCAGTACTCACTGTCACGCCTATGTGCAGAGGCACCAGGTATAGAAATATTTCACAGTTAGCTACAGACATTCAAGGCCTGGTCTGTCCAGCATCAGATGTGCTGTGACATAGTTCAGGCCCAGACTACTGCATTAAGAATCAGGTAGAGATGATTAAAGTACTGCAGGATATACATGAGGACTTATACCAATAAGTAGGAATGGTGGAAGCCAGGTTCAATGCCATGATGGTCTTCATGTGCAGTATGGTATTACATGAGGCATCAATGTCAGCCTTCGTGTGTAGACTCGTAAAGACGTATCAGACACACATTGGGAGTATAGCTTTTTACATGAACTATCAGCACATGTGATGGAAAAGTAGTCCGGACATCATGTATATATCAAGAAAGTGCTGAAGGTACTTATATGAATTCACCCAAGCAGAAGGCAATCAGGCCTTGACAGACTTCCACATCATGTAGTAGGACCTCTCTGTCAAAGTCTAGGTCCCACAGTACTATTAGGTCAATGTCAAAATGTTCTCCTGCATCGAGAGCAACTCAGCATCAAGCTGACATCCAGCACATGTTCCCGATCTCTACGACTGTTACCCCCATTAACTTTAGAAAAGCTCCAGGACAGTATTAAGGAGCTTAGCCCACACTCTTGGTTGCTCCAAAGCACTGCCTGTTTAAGTGACTTGCACAAGGTCACACAGTAGGCAAATGAAGGTGGAAAGATTTACAGAGACAGTTCTCACACTGCAGTAACTTTCCAGGCAGCAGAAATGCTGCAGTTCTTCCTTATATTTGAAAAATAGTAAACAGATAATTCCACAGGAAAACAAATGCTGACTTATTTTTTTCTTTCAGTCCAAATAATTTGTGCACATTAAAATTCATCATACTCAGTTCTGTACACTGCTGTGAAAAGTAACAGTATACCCATAAATATATTTCATAACACCTGCTTTTATACACTTAAGTCAAACCCTGCCAGTATAACAAACACTTAGACCACTTACCCCTTAGTATGGTACCAAAGATGACTGAAATTAGATTATGAAAAAGAAACACTTTTTTTTTTGATATGTTGAAAAATGTCTGATGTGCAGTGTTAAAGACCATGCACCACTCAGCAAAGCCCACAATTAATGCTGTATGCATCAGGCATTATCTGTGTGATGTTTTTGCACATTAACTAAGTGAATGTCAATGTCCATAGCTCTGGGCTGTCTCTTCACCTGTATTGCTGAATACCATTCATAAGTCTGCCACAGGGGTTGCTGTGCAATTGCCATTGGCTGGCCATCATCACTATCATCACTAGTGGGAGGAATTATAGAAGGAAATGCCTTGCCACTATTGGTGACTCTCTGTGGTAGTTGTGTACCAGACTGATGCATGTTCATGTTGTGCAGAATGCAACAAGTATTAAACATCTTGCATGCAGTAGCAGGGTCATACTGATAGGCACCCCATACTTGTCCAGGCAACAGAAAAAGGCTTTGAGCAGGCCAAAACACTTACTGAATGACTATCTATATTTGGGATAAGACAATGTTGAAGCAGTCATCAGCAGTTCTCCAGGGGTTACAGACTGGGGTTCCTATCAGTTCGTCGAACCTTCAGCAGTTCGAACACCATATGTTCGAATTGTGAAGTTCGAAAACTGATTATCGTGAAGCCGCGGAACACCAAATTCTTTCCAAGGGGAAAGAATTTGGTGGGCCATTTCTGTGGCTTCGTGATTTTCAGCACTGTGGTGGAAAGTTACTGGTTGGGTTCAGGTAAGTGTGCGATTGTGCAGACATTAGGGTTAGGGCACGGGTTAGGTGAGTTAGGGTTAGGGCGTGGGTGAGGTGGGTGTGCGATAGTGACAGACTTTAGGGTTAGTGCAGAATAGGTGAGTTAGGGTTAGGGCACAGGTCAGGTGAGTGTGTGATAGTGATGGACCTTAGGGTTAGGGTTTGGGTTAAGGTAAGTGGATAGATAGTAGTGTATCTACAGTTTAGTGTAGGATTAGATGTAGGATTTTAAGTGTATGTGTGTGGATTGCTATTTTTCTGGTGTGCTTGTGTTGTGTGTGTGTTTCTTGGAACAGCAATTTTTTTCCTGGGAAAAAAACGCTGTTCTAAGCCTTTGATGGTTTTGCACTTCGAGGTTAGAAGTTCAAATATATGGTGTTCGAACTTCTGCTGTTTTATCGAAGTGATATAGACCCACAGACTGATGTAATTAACTGAGGTTTGATTCAGTAACTGTCACCTGGAAAATAAAACAGGGAGGGAACAGATAACAAAAAAGGGATGATTACTCAGAAGTACCTATGCCACTCTATAGCTAAAGAAATTACTGTTTTTTTTAATAGTATTAACAATTTACACTTACAATCTAGATAGTCATGAGCAAACCTACCATGCTTGTATTGGTGGAACAATGAGCTTGTGTGCCAAATATGGGAACTGTGACACTGCCAAGATGCTAGGCCAACACATTGGTTATGCACCCCCATATATCACTCACAACCTGGTAGCTGATGGAATAGTAGCCCTTCTTGTTCTAGTACCACTCCCCTTGTGGTCCAGATGGGACCCTAACAGGAGCATGTGTCCAATCTATTGCACCAAGCTCTTCAGAAAACTGTGTCATCCTTTAGAAAGCACTCATCATACTGGCTCTGGCCTTAGGTGACACAGGGAAATAGATACACTTACACAGTTCCACTTCAAAACATTGACGTTTCATAAAGTTGAACTGTATATGATCAAGACCTTATGATTGACTTTCTGAAACATCAAAATGTTTGCACTGAAAATGTAGTACAGTGGGGATTTGGGAATTTACCCTTTTCCCCACTGAAGTGCAATCTCAAGAGTTTGTATACATAATTAGCATTATATATTAATATATAAATTTGTTGTGTATTTTTCGATGTTGTGGAACACTGATTACATGGTATCGAATGTATGTAGGTTGGAGTACCATAATGTCGATGTTATAACACAGACCTGCTTATCCACATGTGCCAAGAGTAGTTCAAGGAACCACTTCGGTATTCTTAATGCAGAAACATGTGAAATACACGTGTCTACAGTTTGTCCCAGGAAGGTCCACTGACAAATATAGTACGGGCTATACATATCTTGAAACGAACAGGGAACACCAGCCGAACCACAGCAACAAAATTTATTGATATAGCAAACGCTTTCAAGGATTCAACCTCTTCATCAGACTACAGATAAAAAAAATTACAAAGCTTAAATAGTGACATTAATTAAAAGCAATCAGCATTTAAAGACACAGTAACATCAATACATACAGAAATGACACTTAAAATCAATATAACTTACTTGCAATGCTAATCAATAATAAATAACATGCAGAATAAATATATATCTATTGCATATTAATAATAGTCATAAATAACAAAAAACTAGTACTGCAACCTAATGTTTTAAAGGCCTAGTCTTACAAAAGGTTTGACACCTTATTGTTTAAACCAGGGAATTTATCAGCACTAAATAACATGATCCATCTCTGTTCAGCAGCTTCAGTGTGGTTTACTAAATCACCTCCTTTTTTATTATTAGTTAAAATCTCCAAAACTAAACATTTAAATATATGACAGGATCCTTCTTCCTTATTATGCAAAGCCAGAGCACTGCTCTCTTTACCATTTTTAATATCTCAATAGTGCTCCAATATTCTGTCTTTAAGACGTCAGTTGGTTTTACCAATATAAAATGAAAAACATATCATGCAATATGCTAAATGAATGACATTGGACGTCTTACAGTCTGCATAATGGGTACTATTACATCTAAAACCTATGTCCGGATGTGTAAAATCACTACCTGGGTGAATATGTGTACAAGCCATATAACTTCTACAGGCATAAGTGCCTATCCTATCAGACTTACTCAAGTTGTTAGGCTCATTAGACCTATAGCATAGATGGCTCTTCAAAGATCTATTATTTCGAAAAGTGAAATTCATTTTTTTATCAATCACATCTTTCAATCCATCCACAGTAGAAAGAATACCCCAATTCCTATTAATAACATCACAAACTGTACTAATATTACTGGCAAAAGTCAATGGCATCTTTAGTTTGTTATCACTCCCATCTATGTGTGCTCTTACACTTCTAGCTTCTGTATTATTAATAGGGTGCATAGCTCATCTATTTCTAAAATAGCATTTACACTGATCACCTCTAGTCTCCCAAGCTTCATCAATATCCCTATCAATAGCTCGACTGTCGTAACCTCTCTCCAAAAACTCAGATTTCAATTTCTGGAGTGCTGCATGTAACTGATCATCATCTTTATAGAGCCACATTACTCTAAACACCTGCCCTTTAATTACGTTACATTTCGTATGGTTAGGATGCATACTTGTGTTGTGCAAAAAATTATTCTTTCTCACTGACTTTCTGTATAGACTAGTATTAACCATATTTAACTGATCTTTACTGACCTTGACATCTAGAAATTCAATTTCATGAACCAAATGCTTATATATAAATCTCAGAAAGTCAGTGGTCTCATTTAAATATCGAATAAATGCATTCAAATCGGGTTCAGTACCCTGCCACAGCCAAAAAATATCATCCACAAACCTTGTGTACCATACTACGTATTTACTATATGTCTCATTGGAAAAAACAAAGGAACGCTCCCAATGTGCCAAAGAAAGGTTGGCGTAGCTGTTAGCACAAGCTGTGCCCATAGCTACACCAACCTTCTGAATGTAGTAATTACTACCTAACATAAAATGTTGTTATTCAAAATAACGTCCAATAAGGTACAAATCAAGCGGTCATTATCAGATGCAATACCTGCATTACTTAACATCTCTCTCACATTATCTATGCCCCATTGGTTCGGAATTACCGTGAACAATGATTCTATAGCTAACGTTACAAGGTAACATTCAGTTTGTACAAGAGCCCATTTAGAGCTAAGTGTCTCTAAAAAAGTTTTGGTATCTTTTAAAACACTATCACAACTGTCAAGTATGGGGTGTAAGTTCTTTTCAACATATATGGATAAGGGTTCTGTGGCCCATCCCCTACTGGACACTATTGGGCGCATAGGTGGAATTTGAAGACACTTATGTATCTTGGGTAATCCATATACAATAGGAATCACAGAATCATCAACTGTAAAATATTCAAACAATGGCTCATTTATCATTCCAGTGATTAATAAATCAAAAATCAAAAAGGATATCTTGTCCATTATACCCTTGGCTGCTGTCAAAGATATACATTGGTATGTCATCTCATCATTTAATAAAACATACATCTGTCTAAAATATAAATCTTTATCTAAGATAACAGTGGCCCCACCCTTGTCAGCAGGTCGAATTTCTATAGATGTTAAAGATTTTAAATCATCTAGGGCAGCATATTCTGAATTGGACAAATTAAAAAACTGTTTAGAACATGTATTTAAGGCAAAAGCTTCTCTAATCTGTCTGTCACAAACATCAACAAAAGTATGAATAGCTGAATTACTAGGTGGAACATATAAATTAGGCTTCTTAAAAACACATTTATCTATCTGAGTCGAAGCAAACATAGCACGTAAAGTTAGATTTCTACCAAAAAGTCTCAAATCCCTTAAAACATCTGTTAAAACAGCTTTCTTTGCTGGTACAAAGCTAAGACCTTTATTAAGGAGTGACCTTTGAGCATCAGTCAAGTCACAAGAAGAAATATTGAAAATTAAACCTGCTTGAACCTCTTTCCACTCCTGCTCTGTCCTTCTGCACTCTGTGGTTGTCGTAACTTCTGATTCTTTGAGCGTCCCCTGATAGGAAGGGGGAGTTTCTAACAAAAATGTCTCATGTTGTTAGATGGCATCTATAGAAATATTGGCAAAACTGCAATCCAAATTGTAGCTTGCTACAGATCCCTCACTATGCCCCAGGATTCTCACTCCTCTTTTCTTGATGTACTGGAAAATATTAGGGTTCAACCAAACACCCTAATAATGGGTGATTTCAACTACCCCACCATTAACTTGGAAAACTACTCGTGTACCAACTCCTTAGCTCAACGCTTTCTGGAATTCATAATCTCCAATCCCCTAGATCAACTTATCCACACCCCCACCAGGGGCAACAATATCCTAGACCTAGTCATTACCAACATGAGTGACTGTGTTCCACACCTGAAGTCAGCTCCTTGTTGGTCCGATCCGACCATAAGTTAATTACCCTTGATATCCACATCCCGCTGGCACCCCCCATTAAGGAAACCACAGTAAAAAATATCTCCAAAGCCAACTTCATGCTTCTTAAGACAGAAGTGGTGAACTTCATGACACCCATGCAGATGGACAATACAGTTACAACTGCTGAATCCTACACAAATGTGCTCTATAAGCACTCACACGAGTGCATGGATTGTGCTATCCCAAACAGAACCAAGATGCTATCCTCCAAAAAAGGAAACCAATCTGGTGGTCCCCTGCCATAAACAAACTGTACAACAGAGTGAAGAAACTGTTGCAAAAGAGAGTAAAATCCCATGAGTGGAGGATCTCCCTGGTCAGCCTCAGTAAGAAGCTGAGATCCCTTATAAGATCCTCCAAAGCTAGCTACGAAAACAAAATCATCACTAATTTTAAGGACAACCACAAAGCATTCTATAGCTATATCAAGAATCTCGATGACAACACCCAGATCTGCTCTGAGTTACAGCACAACGGCACAAAAATTACAGAACCAACTGATATTGCCAACATCCTGGCAGATAGGTTCAGTGTTAACTTTACCCCCACCCCCAAAAGGGCCCATATCTATACTGGAAGAAAGCAGAGTCCCTGTAATCACATCTACACAGGTAAAAGCTGCACTCTCTAAAGCCAAAAACACAGCATCCATGGGACTGGACAACATCCCAGGCTGCATTTTACATGAACTTCAGAAAGAACGGGCTCCCCACTTAAGCACCATGTTCAATAATAGCCTCGCATCAGGCTTTGTGCCCACTGAATGGCACACAGCAACAGTTATCCCATTCCACAAAGGGGGAGCCACCACTGATCCCGGGAACTATCGACCTATTAGCCTGACGAGCCTGGTCTGCAAGGTCATGGAATGTATCATCATGGAACTCATAAACAAAGACAAGGTAACCTCCAAACTCTGGATCCCACCCAGTTCAGGTTTGTGAATACAGATCATGCCTCCTGAACCTGATCGACTTCTTTGAGGCAGTCACCAAAGCCGTGGATGAAGGTAAGGTGGTTCACACAGCCTATCTTGACCTCGCCAAGGCTTTCGACACCATCCCTCATTCTGGAATTATAGCTAAACTCACTAAACTATGTATAAATCTGTATGTCACAAGATGGGTTCCCAACTGGCTCACTGACAGAATCCACACTGTAAAAGTTGCAGACTCCAAATCTGACCTCAAAGCAGTGACAAGTGGAGTTCCCCAGGGTTCCGTCCTGAGACCTCTCCTGTTTGGTATCTACTTCTCTGAAGTACAGACTAACACAGAAGGCCTCTGGCTAATGAAGTTCACAGATGACTACAAACTAGGGCCATAGTCAGGTCCCCAAATGATGTGGACATCCTACAGAAGGGCCTAGCTGAGACAGATGCCTGGTGTCAGAGCCATGGTCTCAAGCTCAATGCCAAAAAGTGCAGTGTCATTCCCTTTGGTAAGAACTCTGTGCCCATGAACTACACATAGGCAGCAATCTACTTAACACTGAATGTGTGATAAGAGACCTTGGGACCCAGGTGGACAGTGGTCTCTCATTTGATAGTCGCATCGCCACAGTAGTCAGGAAGTCCTTCTACGTGGCACACCTCATCATAAAAGGGTTCTCATCCTGGAAAAAAGAGGTAATTATTTCCCTCTACTTGACACTCATTAGACCCATTAAAGAGTATAATGCCCCTTTTGGAATGTACCTCACAAGACATCTGCAGCAGCTGGAAAGTCCACAGAAGTACCTCACAAAGAGGATTACTGGCCTCAAACAAATGCCCTACACTGACCGCCTCAAACAACTCCATCTTTACGCTGTAGCATATCGCCTACTCCGAGGTGATCGCTGCCTAACATATAAAGCTATGTCAAACCCATAGCTGTTGGACATGCTACACCTAAAGAAATCCCAATCCCTGCAAGCTACACGCTCTAGGGACCTAAACCTTGTCACCACAATAAACAGGACATGCTGGATGGATAGATTCCTGTCCCAGAGACTTCCCATATTCTGGAACAGGCTACCCATCTATGTCAAGTAAAGTTCTTCATTAGCACTCTTCAAGAAAAATCTTGAGTGGATGGGAAATAGGAAATACACCACGGGGATCACTTCTGTGTCTCTGCTCGACAGTGACAAGGAAAATAACTTTTTTGGGTGGTGTAAGCCAGGGAACTTTGTTGGCTAGGCTTACGTAGGCCCTTGGGCCAATAGCCTAGTACCTACCTATGAACCTATGAACCTATCAACAAGGTTTGTGGATGATATTTTTTTGCTGTGGTAGGGTGCTGAACCCAATTTGAATGCATTTATTTGATATTTAAATGAGACCACTAACTTTCTGAGATTTACATATAAGTATTCGGTTCATGAAATTGAATTTCTAGATGTCAAGGTCAGTAAAGATCAGTTAAATATGGTTAGGACTAGTCTATACAGAAAGTCAGTGAGAAAGAATATTTTTTTGCACAACACAAGTATGCATCCTAACCATACAAAATGTAACGTAATTAAAGGGCAGGTGTTTAGAGTAATGTGGCTCTATAAACATGATGATCAGTTACATGCAGCACTCCAGAAATTGAAATCTGAGTTTTTGGAGAGAGGTTACAACAGTCGAGCTATTGATAGGGATATTGATGAAGCTTGGGAGACTAGAGGTGATCAGTGTAAATGCTATTTTAGAAATAGACGAGCTATGTGCCCTATTGATAATACAGAAGCTAGAAGTGTAAGAGCACACAAAGATGGGAGTGATAACAAACTAAAGATGCCATTGACTTTTGACAGTAATATTAGTACAGTTTGTGATGTTATTAATAGGAATTGGGGTATTCTTTCTACTGTGGATGGATTGAAAGATGTGATTGATAAAAAAACGAATTTCACTTTTCGAAATAATAGATCTTTGAAGAGCCATCTATGCTATAGGTCTAATGAGCCTAACAACTTGAGTAAGTCTGATAGGATAGGCACTTATGCATGTAGAAGTTATATGTCTTGTATACATATTCACCCAGGTAGTGATTTTACACATCCGGACATAGGTTTTAGATGTAATAGTACCCATTATGCAGACTGTAAGACGTCCAATGTCATTCATTTAGCATATTGCATGATATGTTTTTCATTTTACATTGGTAAAACCAACTGACGTCTTAAAGACAGAATATTGGAGCACTATTGAGATATTAAAAATGGTAAAGAGAGCAGTGCTCTGGCTTTGCATAATAAGGAAGAAGGATCCCGTCATATATTTAAATGTTTAGTTTTGGAGATTTTAACTAATAATAAAAAGGAGGTGATTTAGTAAACCACACTGAAGCTGCTGAACAGAGATGGATCATGTTATTTAGTGCTGATAAATTCCCTGGTTTAAACAGTAAGGTGTCCCTTAAACCTTTTTTAAATACTAGGCCTTTAAAACATTAGGTTACAATACTATTTTTTGTTATTTATGACTATTATTAATATGCAATATATATACTTATTCTGCATTTTATTTATTGTTGATTAGCATTCCAAGTAAGTTATATTGATTTTAAGTGTAATTTTTGTATGTATTAATGTTACTCAGTCTTTAAATGCTGATTGCTTTTAATTAATATCACTATTTAAATTTGTAATGTTTTTTATCTGTAGTCTGATGAAGAGGTTGAATCCTTGAAAGCGTTTGCTATATCAATAAATTTTGTTGCTGTAGTACGGCTGGTGTTCCATGTTCGTTTTTAGTTTGAGTTTGTGCACCGGCTGTTTCATTAGTTGGAGAGAGAACTTTACTTCCCTATGCATATCTTGGTCTAAATAAATATAGTCCCTGTCTGTGGGAGATGCATAGTCACCAAAGCCTGGACAATGTCCCTGTCCACTCTAAACCTGCCAAAGATTTCCTGCTCAGCAAAGTTAAGATGGCTTAGCCTTTACCTTTATCTTCACCTTCTTGGCTGGCAAGTACAACCAGGTGCACCTTGTTTTAGTGCAATTGAAAGAAGCATCTCAGAATGGGAAACGGATAAGCTGGCAGCAAAGGCAAGCATCTTGAAGGGTCACTTTTTATAAGCCTTACGCACATAGTGCATGAATCACTCAAAGGAAGGAAGTGCTCCTACTTGAGATACTTGTAGATTTGTCACACATTCCTTATTTATATCTCATTATTTCTCCATTTGCACAAGACTATTTCAGACACGTTTGAATGGCTGTACCTAAGTGCAGCTACCTTCTCTGAATCTCACCTAACCTGTACTCAGGTAGAGCCAATACATATACCCGCTGCACCCAAGGACAATGAGTATGAATGCTGGCTATTGCTTTGTTCAGATAGCTGTCAGTAATACATTTTTTCTCTCTTACAAGTGCATTGGCAAGCAGGTTACTGCTTCACAGCTTGTTCACAATGGTTATCTCAAATAATTTTATGAACATATTGCTTTGTCCTCCTAAAAATAAGGTTAAGAGGTATACTTGCAAAGTTCATTCCTGTAACTGATTTGCATAAATGTCTTTATGTTTAGGAAAAGAACACAATGTTTCTGAATGTGGTGTGTGCATTTCTTTTAATAAATCCTCTCCCTTGAAGTGGGCTGCAGCTATAACAATAGGTATAGAGAGCAACAAGGTCAGTTACTCTGATTGTGTTCCTTCTGATGCAGTGTCCCTCCTTTGGAATGATATTTTAATAGGAAAGAAGTTATACTGAGTCAAGTATATGTGAGTAAAAAATACACAAAATTTTTGAAAAACTGAAGTTGAATTTTAGACTGATAAAAAAGATTTTATTATGTGTTCAAGAAAAATGATCCTTTTTTCTCCTAAGGTGATGTTCAGAGAAGGCCCTTTTATAGGTTGTGAACATCATCCAAAATTTGCCTATATTGCAGTGACGTTTTGAGTGTTCCATCACTGTCAGACAGCATTTTACTTAAACAAGATACTAACCCAGTCTTTTAAGGAAGGATCTCCACTCCCTACTTCTTTACCTGGCTCTTCTTCTCTTTTACTTAGTGTTGGTTATCGGGGAAGAATACCTGTACCTGTTTTTCTTTCATCTGCGGAAGCATGGATACGGATTGTTTTTCTATTCATTTAGTCTACTGCATAGTGACTCATTTTGATGCTCTTTTTAAATATTACTTCTCGCAGGTAGGTTGTTCCATTGTTTTTCCACTTTTATTCATGTTTACACTATTAGAGATGATGTGCTTACAGTGGCTTCTAAATTGGAGAATAAGTGTGCTTAGTGTATGTAAATAGCACTTAAATATCATCAGGTACAACACATATTATACTTGTGCACTAAGAGTAATATATGGGGCACTTTAAAACATTTAAACAAGTGGATCTCTCAACTATTCTGATTTTGAAGAAGATTCTTATTTCAGTCCTGTTTTAACCTAGCAGTGGGTGTCTCTATTTTTGAAGGTATGCTCCTATTTGTCTATACTTCTCTCAATATTCTGAATCACACTCATCACCTGTGGTTTTTGAATCTGTCTAGTACACAGAAAAACACAATTACTGAGCTCTCTGATTATGTGTCTCATGGAGGTATGTCCCTAGCCAGCATTTTACCTTCTCCTAGGATGATACCTCAATACAAACAAAAAATGATTGACTTTAACAATTGGATTAGTTTCTGATGTCATTCAAAGGGGATCCAGTATCTATCAGCCTGAGATGACATGGTTGACAGACCTTGATGCTTTGCGAGAGATGGTCTTCATCTGTCACTCCTGTGTTTTCGGTTACTGGCTAAGGCTCTAGCCACTCCAATAGTGCCTTTTTTAGGCAATGTCACAAGAACAAAATTTCCATTGTAAAAATACCCCTTAAAACAACCTCAACGTTATGCTGCTAAATGCTAGCAGTCTAAACCAGAAACTGCACTCACTGGAAGCAGTCCTCACTTTGGAAGTTGCTGATATTTGTGCAGTCACTATCACCTGGTTTAAGGCTACAAAGAGCATCCCAGCTATACCAGGGTACATTTCCTTCCACACTTTCAGACCACAAACTGAAGGTATGAGAACTAAAGGGGGTGGTGTATCAATATTCATTAAAGATAAATACACCTCTAGATTGGTTAAACAGCATGATTCTCTTGAATTACTTCAGGTGCAATTGACTGTAGGTAAGACTTCTCTTCAGGTCATCTCCAGCTATAGGACCCCCTCCATGAATCAGGATGTCCACTCAGTCTACTTGGATCTACTTGAGTTAATCAAGATACAACCAAACACCCTGGTTTTAGGTTACTTTAATTACCCATCCATTGACTGGTTAAATTATACGTGTTCTATCTCACTTGGCAAAAGGTTCCTGGACTTTGTTAACCATGATGCCCTGGACCAGCTGGTTGACACACCCACAAGAGGCTCAAACATCTTGGATCTGGTGCTCACCAACATGAGGGACCGCTACATCACTCCTAATGCATGGCCATGCCTGGTGAGATCTGACCACAAATCAGTCTCACTAGAAGTAACCGTAATACAAGAACCCCCCACCCTTAGCAGCAACTAGATTAAAAAACATCTCTAAGGCCAATTACAACCTCTTACGTGACAGCATAAATAGCTTCACAGCCTCTCCCCCTGTTGGAACAGACACCTCTGCTGAGTTATACCTGTACAATTGTATTGATTTTGTTAGATCTGATAGAACCAAAGCAAGATTTTCAAGGAAAAACAAACCTGCCTAGTGGACAACTGCAATTAATATGCTATACAATAGGAGAAAGAAATTGCTCTCTAAGAGTCAGAAGGAATGGTCTCAAAACTAAAAACATTCCTTCCTCAACTTAAACAAGCAAATAAGACTTATAGTGAAGTCCTCCAAAGCTAGGTTTGTTTGTGTCTTTTGGCTTTTCCCGGTTAGGGGTCGCCACAGTGGAACTCCGGTCTGCTAATAATTGGCAGTTGATTTCTATGTACCGGCTTGCTAGGCCTGACGCACAACCTTCAACGAAGGTACACCCATTCACGCATGTCTCCATGCAGAAGACAATCTAGCTGAGAATCGAACTGGACAGTGTCTTACTGTGAGGCGACAACTCTACCACAGCACCACCACTGTGTGTATGAATCCAAATTAGCTTCACCAACTAAGTATATCCACAAGGCATTCTTTAATTACATCCATAACCTCAAAGGCAAGTCCCAGGTTTGCACTGAACTCGTAGTTAATGGCACTACATATACAGAACCCAAGGATACAGAAAACTTGCTGGCTGAAAGGTTCAGTGAAAACTTCACTCCCCTGTCCCCACCACATATACCCCAAAGCATTCCCAAAACCTGTCCCCCACCTAGTATCTCTGAGGAACATGTCTTAAACTCTCTCTTCAAGGCCAAAAACATGGCCTCTATGGGACCAGACAACATCATGGGCTGAGTTCTGCATGACTTAAAACAGGAATTAGCATCACTACTGGGCATGTTTTCAATCACAGCATAGGTACTGGCTTCATCCCAATGGAATGGAAAACAGCTGCCTTCATCGCTTTGCACAAAGGGGGTGCATCCACAGACCCAGCCTTTTCTGCAAGACCATGGAATGAATCATTAAGGACCTTATTAACAAAGATAAAGGAAATCTCCAAATGCTTGACCCTACCAAGTTTTGCTTTGTCAAGGGGAGATCATGCCTGCTAAACTTAGTGAACTTCTTCGAGACAGTCACCAAAGCCCTAGACAAGGGCAAATCTGTGCATACGCCCTACCTAGACTTAGCCAAGGCCTTTGACACAACCCCCTCATCATTGATAAACTCACCCATATGGGTGTGAACACATATATATATTGAAAGATGGGTTGAAAATTGGCTCACTGATAGAACAGATATGGATAAAATAGGGTACTCCATCTCCTCCAGCAGACCTGTAACAGTGGTATTCCACAGGGACTGATTCTGGGACCCCTACTATTCAGAATCAACTTTACCGAAGTGCAAGCTAAAACTAAAGGATTGTAGCTGACAAAGTTTGCTGATGACTGCAAACTGGGAGCAATCATTGAAACTGCTAGTGATGTCAACATCCTGCAAGAAGGTCTTACGCAGACTAATGACTGGTGCCAAAGTCATGGTCATAAACTTAATGCAAAAAAATGCATTATCATCCCCTTCGGCAGGGGTGATATTCATGCAAACTACCACATCAACAGCAAAACCCTAAGCACACAGTCAGTGGTGAGAGATCTCTAGACACAGGTCGACAGCAACCTTAAATTTAATCACCATGTCACCCCAGTGGTAATAATGGCATTTTATTTTGCTCATCTCATAAGTAAGGGCATTGCCTCCTCAAGAAAAAAAGAGGATATAAACCCCCAGAACCCCCCAGAACTCTTCCCTCATCAGGCCAATAATAGAGTACAATGCTCCCTTTAGTATGTTCCTTTCCAAGCATCTGCAGCAATTAAAGAGACCATAAAGGTTCTTTACAAACAAAATTCAGGGTCTTCAAGATCTGTCTTATGTGGACAGACTGAAATCATTGTCACATTACTCTGTGTTGTACAGACTGCTGAGAGGTGACCTGTGCCTTGCATATAGAGCAATCTCTGTCCCAGCTTTAATGGAAATGCTGCACATTTGCAAGTCAAATGGCACATGGGTCTCCCATTCAAAGGTCCTTAACCTGGTATCTGACATCAACAGAACTTGCTGGAGAGATAGAGTTGTCTCACAGAGGTTGCCCCATCTTTGGAACAAGCTTCCTATCCATGTTAAACAAAGCCCCTTATTGGCCCTATTTAAGCGCAATTTGGACAGTGGAATGGGCAACCAGAATTTCACCCCAGGGGTTCCACCTATGTACCTCTTAGACAGGGGCAATAGGTGATGATTTTAGTGTCTGCTTGAAGCAGATACCCTTGGAAACATGGGTTGAACTTGGTTAGGCTTTTAAGGGCATTGGGGCTGTTAGCCTAGTAATCTCCTATGATCCTATATTCTTACATCCTCCTTTTCTGAAGCAAAATTAAATGATCTTGCATGGTAGAATTTTGCAATACAATTCATTAAAGTCTACAGATTTTACTCTTGTCTTTTTGATAATGCACTTAGATTTTTTCCATAATTTCTGTCACTGTCTGTGCTTCTGAGCAGTATCCTACATTCCTACTGGAATCACAGTTTGATATTCAAATTTTATGCTAATTAAATGTCCAGATTTCTGGCTGGATATACCTTCTTTTCAAGCACCTTTGTTCCTATTTTCAGTGCCTGCAGGTTGATAGGTATGTTAAGAAGACAATGTGCTAAATTCATTCCTAACAGAAAATAGCCTTATGTTGTTAGAAAAGATAGTCTAAAAAGAAATGTTTCTTTAAAGAACTTGACTTACCATATATCAAAAAAAGGAAGGGCATGATTGTCAAGAGAATTGGGTCACTGCAAAGCAAAAATTAATTCTTGTCCTTAAATTCTGAAGATCCACAAGCTTCTACAATTTTTTCTAAGGTTGGCATAATTTTTCAGGTTATTCTCTAAAACAGTGTAATGCAGTCCGTCATTACACTGTCATCCAAGACTCAACCAGCATTACTGCAATTTAAATATTCAGTAATGATGATTTTTTTTTGGTACTGTCCTTAATGCTAAGTTCCGGCCTGCTTGGGATTGTCTTTAAAGTCAGACAAGTAAAAGACCCAGACATTGCAAACACTGATGAGCCTGCTGCTAACCCAACACCTAAGGCTTATGTATAAGTTTTGAAAAGAGCAGCTTCATTGACTGCACTGTCTTCAGTAGAATATGAAAGATAGGTGAGGGAAAGAATGATTATAACTACCAAATAAGAACGGATATTTAAACCCTTTGGTGACATTCATATATCTCAATTTAAACTAGCAGAAAGACATCCTTTACCAATGCCATTGGAGGTCCGTGGTACTAAGAATAAAACAAAAAAAAAGAAGGCATACATAACTTCTTCTCTTTTGTCAGAAGAATATATTTGCCAATACTTGTTAAGGTATTTACATCACAAACATTAATGGTTAAGATGCTTACCTCACAGACACAAGGTTCAGGGCTTGATTACCTATTTTTTATCCAGGTAGGTCCACTGGACACACAGTCCCTTTTCAGGGGTGACCAGGGAAGGATGTCCAGTTAAGTGACTTGCTCATGGTTTCACAGAAGGCAAGCAAGGGAATCAAATCCTGTACCAAAAGAACTTCAGTTTGCAACTTTAAACTCTGCACCATCTGCCAGACAGATTCTCCCCTTTGGTTACTATCTGGTTATTGTCTAGGCATGTAATACTCTGCAGACTGTTTACCTATTTACCTATGAACCTATCAGCATTAATTTCTTCTGTTTATTTATGTGACCATTAGGACTCCTTTTCACAATTGTCTAGGTCACCTCCCCTGGATATTATGATTAATGAAACAGTCAACAAAATAGAAGAAATCTTAAACTGGACTATCTCCAAGATACCTTCTTCCAAAAGGAGGTATTTAAAATATTTAAGCTTATAGAGTCTGTGAGTAAGAAATCCTTCCATATATAACATTTTCCAGGGTCCAGAAACATAATAGTTTACATACAGACACATAAGCACTACCTCACTGGTCTAAAGATTTAATGTAAAGATATAATACAAACTGCTCACATTTATGTTGCACAAGTTGATCCAGCAAGCTCAGCATTGAGATCAACTTGTTCAGATGGGATTCTTCTATCATTTGGGATGTTTCCCTTTGAGATGAAAGGGAGAGTGATAGGCAGGCCTGGAAATAAGACTTATGCTTTCAGTGCGTTAGTTATTAATGCTATAATTACCTAGCTCACATCTGATCATGTCAAAATGCAGTTCCGAAACACATTCAGTTGAATCTATATGATGCCAGATACAGAGGAGAAAGATAATGTATGGTGTCTGTAGATCAATATGTATGTACACCTTTTAGAAGCTTTCTAGGGGCTTGCACAAGTGTATAAATACTGAGCACGTGCAAGCCTGACTGCCATTTTGTAGTGAGCTGTTGAGTTGTAAGCATGTCTGTCTGTGTATTCATCACTTAATCAGTTGGTTTATTTTTTGTACTGCTGCTATCCATCCTGATGTGTTTCTATGTCATAAAGCATATAAATGAACTACCCTGCCTGTTTGTCTTTAATGGGAAACAAGATGAGAATGGGATCCAGAAATCCAGATACCGGACCTTGAAGGCACTCAGTTAAGGGTAGAGAAATATAAAGGAATGGATCATTCCCACTGCACATTTCATTCACAAAAAACAGGTCAAAAATGAATTTCACGTATTAAAGCTTACTTAAATGATTTATTATTCTCAAAATACAAAACAAAGCACTCAGAATGCTCCACGTGAATTTCTAAGTAAACAAAAATGTCAAAAACTGTGACAGATTGATAAAAAATATTCAAATAACTATGTAAAATGTTTGAAATAAAGTCCGAATCACATAAAATGAATAAAATAAGGGAAACGACCACATTTTTGAAGTACCTTATAGCATGTACTTTTTTCACATTAATTAAAGCCATTTAAAGTATCCAATGTATGAAGAGAGTTTGCATGACTATGCAGTATTACAGTACAGTTATTTTACAAAATACAGCCATTTCAAAGTATATGTCACAAAGTACAGTATTTCGAAGAGCTTATTGTGCATTTGAATGTTATTACAAATACTAGCTGTGTGTGCACATTTGTACATAATTACAAGGGCTATTTTCAGTGTGTTTAAGCATAATTTGTTGGCACGGCTGTTGGATTTCGAAAACCAGTTCCACTTGCATTTGATAATAATACTGCAGAGAATTGGAGAGCATTTGAGCAAGAGTATGATATTTTCATACAAGCTGCATTTTCTGATAAAGATGACCATAAAAAGGCATTTATTCTGCTTAATTTAGCTGGTTCAGAAGCCATAGAAAGGAAGCATTCATTTGTGTATGCACCTGTTGTGCTTGCAGGGAAGGGGGAAAACCGTCATGTAGTTGTACCGGCTGAGTTAAGGGAAGACTCTGAGAGCTTAAAATGTAAATTTAGAGAAATGTGTAACCCCAAATGAATATTACAATGGAAAGGCACTTATTTTGCACAAAATCAAAAGCCTGGGGAAACTTTTCCAGCATATATAACTGACTTGAGAAAAAAGGCTAAAAAGTCCAGATTTGGTGATTTAAGGTATTAGTTGATACAAGACAGACTTGTGTGTGGTAATAAAGATGATGCTGTGAGAAAGATTTTGTTTGTGACAGTGATTTAACTTTGAATAAGGCCATTGAGGTTTGTCAGATATATGACCTACAGAAAAGCACTCAAGTATGCTTACAAATGAGAAATACATGCTTCCAGTATTTTCCAATGTTGATAGTATGCAGCACATTGTTAAAAGAAACAGGCCCAAGGAGCACATGGCAGCAACTGTAAGCTCTGCAACAGTCTCTGGGAAATTCCATACTTTTTTAACAAGTTCCAGAGTATGCACAGTGTCAATGAAGCACAAGAGTGAGTCAGCAAACTCAAAGAATGTGCTTGTACCCAGCTTCATAGTCAAATGTTGTAATTGTGGAGCAAATCATGAGCCCAAGAGAGAAAAGTGATTAGCTTTTGGTCAACAATGCCAGAAATGCAAAAAGTGAAATAATTTCAAAAGGTTTTGCAAATCAAACAAGAGGCATTCTTTTATTAAAAAAGAACATTCAAAGAGACAAGCTGATTAATTAGAAAGTTGTGACCCTACTTTTTATGTTGATGGTGTGTCAGTGCTTAATGAAACAGTCAATGCAGTAGATTTATGGGCAAAAAATTAAGTACCAGAAGAACCAGATAACTTAACTCCACATATACTACCACCACCTCCTTCAACTCTCACCACGCTTGCACCTTCTATTTTCTTAGCAGTTCTCCTCTCCCTACGCTACCATCTAACTTCTTACCACTCCACTATCACTAACCACAATCACGTAAACGCCCCCATGCTAACCTATTTAAACACTCCGCACCATAATCACATATATATTTTGCCTACCATCTTCAACCACACCCCCTTTGATCTCACCAAGCTCACCTACAAAGAAACTAATTATAAACAACTACCCAGTTTACTCACACACCATATGATCGCCAGTTACCTACACACACTGACCACTGCTACTAACCAACTTGCACTCAGTGGCGACATCCACCCTAACCCAGGCCCCTCCACTACTATAATTACTGCTACAAACCTACATGGACCTAATACCCCTTGCAAGCAAAAACCCTCTGACCTCTTAATACTCAGTATAAACATCCGCAACATCATGAATAAAACTGAAGAGCTACATGCCTTTTTATCCTTCTATAACCCTGACATTGTACTCCTAACTGAGACCTGGCTCAAGCCCCACATCAAAGATACCATCATAGCCCCTCCTGGCTACAACATCCTTAGATGTGATCGAATAGCTAAAACAGGTGGGGCATTGCCCTACTTTACAGACACAACCTTACTCTCCAACAAATACGTAAAGATATCCCCACTTTTGGCAATGCAGAAACCCTGCTTGCAAATATAAAATTAAACCAGCAGAAACAACTCAACCATATATATGTCTACTTACCACCAGGTGACAATATTGCCACTCTAGAGTCCATTTTACACTGGATTTTTACCAGCCTCCCTCAGGAGACACATCCTGGGGGACTTCAACACTGATTAGGCCTCTATCATGGCATCCCTCCCTGAAGTACCACTTAAACCTATTTAACGTCACTCAGCTTATCCAAACCCCCACCCGTATAGACAAATCCACCAAAAAGGAATCCATATTAGACTGGATCCTAACCAACAAGCCTTTATCTGCCAATATATCTGGTCTGTTATCCGACTCCCTCAGTGATCACCTACCCACATTCATACTAAGACAGCACACAAAACCCATAAAACCCCCATCCTACTTTCTATCCATAGTTCCAAAAATTTCCTACCAGACTCAACACCTTAAAAAAATAAATTGGTCACCTCTTAAAACTCTACCATTAGAGGAAACAGTGGAGTACTTTAATACTACCTTCTTAGGTATTCTTAATCTTATGGCCCCACAATGTATAATTCGTAGTAAAACCATCCCATCCCCCTGGATTTCAAATGACACAAGATCCCTACTCAAACAACAAGACATAGCTTGGGCAACCTGGCATACCAACAAACCAAGCACAAATCGACAATACTTCCTAGAGCTCAGAAACAAAGCAAAAAAACAAATACATAATGACAAAAAAGTTATTATATCCAGCCACAATTAACTCACTATAACAATCCACAAAAATTCTGGTGCACAATCAACCACATTCTCGAACCAGGCAAAATCACCTCCCCAAACCCTAACACTGAAGGTGACAACAATGATATTGCTACCCAGTTTAATGACTATTTCACCTCCTCCATCCAAAAGTTATTTAACAATTTCCCCACCACTACTACTACAAATACCCCCAAAATACAAAACTGTCACCATAAGACCAACACCCAATTCTCTCTAAAACCAGTTCCAACTAATCTAATTCGTAAACACCTCGGCAAATTGAAACCCACCACTCTCCCTGCTGATAAACTCCCCACTGATTACCTCAGTATTGCCACCTCTGCCATCACCTACCCTATTTCCATACTCATCAATAGATCCATAGCTGAACACACTGTCCCCTCTCTCTGGACAATTTCTTATGTCGTCCCCCTACAGAAAGGTGGATCCTTGACAGAACTTAGTAATTATCGCCCCATAGCTATACTATCTCCCCCTATCAAAAATCTTAGAAAAATGTGTACACACCCAACTACTGAATCATCTTCTTCAATATAACCTGCTAGCAAATTCCCAACATGGATTTTGGCCAAACCATAGTACCACCTCTACCCTTATATCCTTTACTGACCATGTCAATCAACATAGAAATCTTGGTAACTTAGTATCTGTTGTCTTCCTAGACCTGTCAAAGGCATTTGACATGGTATTCCACTGCAAACTACTATCGACTCTCTCTGAGCTCAGCCTGGGTAACTCCTCTCTGCTGTGGTTTTTAAAAATGATCTGCCCCTCCGGCAACAAGCTGTTAAATGGCATACCTCTCTCTCCCCTCTCCTCCCAGTGGGACAAGGTGTTCCGCAAGGATCCATTCTTGGTCTCTTACTATTTTCCATCTTTACCAATAACCTCCCCTTGGCTACCCAACAAACTAATATAGTACAGTGTGCTGATGACACCACCCTTATTTGCTCAGCCCCCTCTCTACAATTATTCCAAGACAGAACCCAGGAAGCCTTCACTACTATAGAAAAATGTCTAAATTCCTCCCAACTCATACTAAACCCATCTAAAACCTAACTCATGATCTTCCACCCATCCAAAACTTTCACCCCTACCTCGCCATTCTTGTTAACATCCTCCAACAATACCCTTATCACACTAGTAACCCAAGCCATGCTACTAGGTGTAACTATTCACCAAAACCTAAAATTTGACAAACATATATCACTAACAATTGCCAAAGTTCATAAAAACTAGGTTCACTCTACCACTGCAAGAGCCTCCTTTCACAGGAATCCCGAATCACTATATCTCGTACCCATCTACTCTCCACCTTACTATATGCTTCCCCAATTCTAACTAAACTAAACAAATCTGACCTTCTGAAACTATCTACCTGCTACAATAAAATCTCAAAATTTGCAACCAGTGCTAAGTTTCGTTCTCATCACTGCCTCTCCCTAAGACAACTAGGATGGCTAGAACTCCCTAATCTACTAAAATACAATTAACTTCTCCTGACCCATCAACTGCTATACCAACCAAATAAAATACCTGCCCTCTCTGGTCTGCTCACCTTCCATAATACTGCACGTCAACTAAGATCTTCCAATACCGCCCTACTGACAGTTACCAATTGCTTACATAGCTCAGGGCAATCTCTTTACTCATATGCAGTGGCTAAGGCCTGGAACTCTCTACCCCCTGACATTAGATGTCTAAATAGTAAACATACTTTCAAATCCCTACTAAAAGATCTCCTATTCAAAACTTGGATATGTTCCTGTACAGAACCAGACTAATTTTGTCTGTTCCTGGCTTTCAGCATCCCTAGATCACAGGTGTACTGTGTAGTTTCACTTAGTGCATAGTACTGTGAAGCAGGTGGTTAGGCCACCTTTATAGTTATGATTTCTAGTTTATGACCATATTTGTCTATGGAAGCTTCTTTTTGAATTTATGTTCAAGCAATTCTATATTTGTTGTATAATATCTTGTTTAATTTTCTCAATATTCTAACCACTGTATGCTGCATCGATTGTAAAACTTTTTTACTCCTTTTATATGTTCTATGTGCTACATTTATACAATTTTTTTTAATTATTTTTATTATTCTTTATAATTTTTTACTATGTAATTGGAGCTTTTCTCCCCAGGCCTCCATTGAAAATGGTCACCTTGTGTCCAGTCGGACTAACCTGGTAATGTTATGTCAGCAGAAACATGTGCTAGAGTATGTGCTGGTGAGAACCTTGATTTGGCAAAGTGTGCGAACCTTGTTGCTTATGATGGTGAAGAAATTCATTCCGAAGGTTCATTAGTGCTTTCATGTTACTCTGCTGGGAACAGCTATGACTTGCAATTTTACTTGGTAAAAAGGCATGTCCAGTCATTATTAGGCCTCAGACACAGTTTGGAAATAGGACTGCTTTCATTTAACAAAGAAGTACTCCACATAAGCTTGAAAGACCACTGTTCTCATTTTTCCCAGTCTATTTTTTCTGCCTATTTGATCTTTTTGAAGACAAACTAGGCACACTCCAAGTTGTATACTCCATGAAGTTAGACCCTGAAGTCAGTCCAGTTGTCAGGCCAGCCCAGAAAGTTTCAGTAGCTATGCAGTACAGTGTCAAAGCTGAGCTAGACAAAACGGTGCAGCAAGATGTGATTTGTCTAGTTGGTTCTTCTACCCCAACCGAATGGGTATCCTCCATGGTCATTGCTCATAAGAAAAGCTCAGGTGATATCAGAATATGTATTGATCCATAAGATTTGAACAAAGCACTGAAAAGACCTCATCATCCAATGTGTATAGTCAAAGAAGTCGCTGCTGTTATGCCAAATGCCACTGTTTTTTCTGTCTTAGATGCAAAGATCTCATTTTGACAAATTTCGCTTGAATAAAAATCTTCATTGTTAACCACTTTCAGTACTCTGTTTGGCAGGTACAGATTTTTGAGAATGCCATTTGGATTAAATTTTGCCAGTGAAGTCTTCCAGCATACAAAGGAGCAAATTATTTCTGGGTATCCATGTGCTATTATAGTAGATGATATTCTAGTAGGAGGCAATGGTGAAGTCGAACATGACAGAAACCTCAAAAAAAGTTCTGGAAAGAGCATGTGAAGTGAATCTTAAGCTGAATCCTCAAACTGCAAGTTCAGGCTATGAGAAGTTACTTATGTTGGTCATTTATTTACCAGTTCAGGCTTATGACCAGATCCTTCCAAGCAGACAGCAATTCTCGAAATGCCAGCTCCAGACAATGTTCAAGCCCTACAACATTTTTCTTGGCATGCTTAACTATCTAGGCAAGTTCACTTGAGGAAACTTTCATCACCGCTTAGAGAAGTGACACACAAAGATGTATCTTGGTCATGGTTAGAACAACACCAAAGTACATTTGATGTCCTGAATCAGAGACTTGCCAGTCCACCAACTCTCAGATACTATGATATTCACAAACCAGTTATTCTTTCTTGCGATGCTTCAAAATTTGGTCTTGATGCAGTCATTCTTCAAGAGGGTAGACCAGTAGCCTATGCGTCCAGAACTGTAACCAAAATGGAAATGCATTATGTGCAGATAGAGAAAGAACTCTTGGCAATTGTGTTTGCATGTTCAAAGTTCCATGATTATATTTATGGTAGACCTATCCAGATTGAAACAGATCACCAACCTCTAGTCACTATTTTGAGAAAGCCTATGCATACAGCTCCAGCTAGATTGCAACATATGATGCTCAAACTGTAAAAGTATAATTTCAATCTTGTGAACACGAAAGGTAAACTTATTATCTTGCTGATACTTTATCCATATCACCCAGAAATACCACTGAACAGCATGAAAATGAGAAACTTGATTTTGAAGTCATGGAAGTAAGAAATTTTTCTTCCACTCGTCTTGATGAGCTTAGAGATCATGCAGCCTCAGATCCAGTTATTCAGAAGCTCAATCACTTTATCAGTCAAGGATGATGGTCAAAGCAATCTTGTTGACCAATAGAAGTGCAAGCATATTTTCTGTACAAAGATGAGATTTTGTTAGACAATGGTATCATTATGAAAGGTCCAAAAGTGATTGTTCCAAAGTCCTTACAACAAGACTATATTATTATTTTGCATCATGGCCACCCAGGAACTGATTTTACCAAAAAAAGGTGGAGAGAACTAGTATTTTGGCCTTCTGTGTCACAGGATATTGAGAGAGTACTTTCATCTTGTTCTGTATGTAATATTACTAAGCCACACCAACAGAAAGAACCACTTCAGCTAAACCAGATTCCTGAACTACCTTGGTCGACAGTAGCTACAGACATTTTTGAATGGAATGGTCAACATTACTTGGTGTTAGTAGACTCTCATCCAAATTTGTTGAAGATTGACCTACTTCCTAACATAGTGTCCAGTATTGTCATTACTAAGATGAAGTGTCATTTTGCAGTCCATGGTATCCTGCACAAAATTATTTCTGATGGTGCTGCACAGTTTACAAGCCAGCAGTTCAAAAGATTTGCTGATGAGTGGGACTTTACTAATGTCACAAGTAGACCTGAGTAACTGCAGTCAAATGTTTTGGCCGAACGTGCAGTTCAAAGTGTGAAACAATTACTAGAGAAGTCGAAACGAGACAATGGCAATGTTTTGTTGAATCTTTTGAATCTCAGAAATGTTCCTCGTGATAAACATCATGGTTCACCTGCACAGAGACTTCTGTTGAGACAAACCAGAACCACACTAACGATTAGCAGTTCATTATTGGTTCCATGTGTCAAGAACAACAGATCAGTGAAAGCTAATTTGTTAAAGAAGCACCTTTCCCAGAAGTCCTATTATGATAAGACCAGCAAATTGCTCAATCCATTACAAGAAAGGGAGAGAGTGAGGATGCAGACGTCCAAAGGTTTTGATTGGATTGATATTGTGAAGAATGTATGTCTAGAACTGAGATTGTGCATTGTAGAATTGCAAGGAGCAGAATTTAGGTAGAACTGGAAACATTTGATACCTGTGTCTAAGACTGTATTACAGTGTCATACCGGCGTGAAAGACTCTATATCTCAGAGTAAGTTATCCAGTGTTCCAGTTCCTACAGGACGTTCCAGTAAATATCTCTTTTCCTAAGAAGAATCCCAAACTCCTGAAGCAAGTTGTTCACCAATGACTGTCCCTGTTGCTAAACCCAATTCTGATTGCTATATATTCAGATCAGGTCGCATTTCCAGACCATGTACCAGATACATGGCAACTTGGACATAAGGAGATGAATGTTGTGTTTATTTTTTATTGTCTATACCATTGCATGTTCTTTTCAAATGTCATTATATTGTTGGCAATTCATTAAAGAAGGAAGCTGTAGATCAATATGTATGTATGTACACCTTTAAGAAGCTTTCTAGGGGCTTGCACAAGTCTATAAATACTGAGCATGAGCAAGCCTGACTGCCATTTTGTAGTGAGCTGTTGAGATGTAAGCATGTATGTCTGTGTAGTCTGTCAGTTAATCAGTTTATTTATATTTTGTAATGCTGCTATCCATCCTGATGTATTTCTATGTAATAAAGCATCTAAACAAACTACCCCACCTGTTCGTCTTTAATGGGAAACAAGATGAGTGACAGTATCCAATAAATATAACTGAGAAAATAAGAATTCACATACAAAAACAGTCTTAAAATTCTGTGAATTCAATATCCAGAGCAGTAGTGATTGGAGTGGTTATTAGAAGATATACACAGACCAGGACAGAAAGATTACTGCAGAACACGAATATATAGATCTTGCATGTTCTTGAAGAAGGCAGCCTTTTATTTGCCAATAAGTTTACCAATGTGATCATATTTCTTTGTAAGAGTGGTACAGTTCTAAAATCCTTACAGGAATCTTAACACTAAGCAGATGATAGAAATCATCCAAATGGTAATAAATAACATCCGACAGAAAAGCAACATATGTCCAACAAGTTCATCTCACTAAACAGAAAACTGCAGAATAAACATCTTCCTTCTAAATTTTACCAACACAGATTGATACAGGTTGTATCGTGATAACTGCATGATTTCAATGTTTGAAAGAACATCAGCAAGTGGCATTTATGTTACTTAAGAAATGTTTAGCAGTTCTGGATCAAAATCTTAGTAAGTGTGGCATCATTTTTTTATTTAGATAATAGAATAATATTGTACTGCAACCAATGCATACGTTAACTACAGTTTATATCTACAATTTTATACAGGTGAAATAATATGGAATATTGCTTGGCAGGTTCTTATTAGTTATATTCTTACCTTATACCTGTCATGTGCAAAATAATCTTTAACATCTCATATCTGAGTCATACCAGTTATAAACTTCATACTATACAGATTTTCCTTTTATATACTTCTTTGTTCCTATGAAATGACATTTGAATCAGTAATTGTATGAATGGAATTTCTATTTAACTGATGCGGACAATTTTGCGGGGTTTTCTAATTTTGGACAATATCAAATTATTGTTCTGGTACATTATTATTATTATTGTTTCTCATGACTTCTTTTGTTAAGTTTCTTAAAGGTACAATTTTTCTAGTACTATAGACTCAAAGTGTTAAACACTGTATTTTGCCATTTATTAAAAGACTTACAATTTATTTGGAATTTGCAGAATATGTACACCTTGACGTATGACCCAGCCTGTTAACCAGGGTATTGAAGACACTGGTGCTACGACACAACTTTACATTGTTCCCTTTTGAGTACAACTGTAGCCAAAATAATTTCTTATATTTTTGTTTAGAAGTCGTATTACATTACAATAAAATGGTAAACCTCATGATACTTAGCAAATATAAAACTATACTTTCTTAATTATGCTTTTCATCTGAATTGACAGACCTTACACAAATTTTTAGTCTAAAAATGTTCTAAAGATCACTGAAATATGATTCTGTTACACTTTTCAATAAGTAAGGCTTTCTTGACATGGAAGTGGCATATTCATGATGCTAGTATTGTAAGGACATCATTATCAGTCCAAAAACGGGATGTCATTAAGGTGGTTCTTCTCAGTTCCAGACATCTAAAGGACAAATTGCCTAATATTGACGCACTCCATCACTGGGAAAGGATGCATGGCTATATAGCTACAGAGGCTTGGTTTAAATATAAACAGAGCACTTCTTCTATACTTGGGTTTTGCACTTTTCAGGTTTTCAGACTGATGGCCACTGTGATGGGGTCTCCATATTTGTCAAGAAATGTTTCACTTCCAGGCAGATTCTTAGTGACCCACAAAATTTGGTCATTGAACTACAGATCACCCTATAAAGTTTTTTTTTTTAACTAACAGGATACCTTTGTTGTTCCTTGATGACCATGTAAGAGTCTTCTGTATTTTAAATGATCTCCATACTAGCAGAAACTCCATTCTTTCAATAAAGTGGGGCAGCTATACCTCCAGTGTAGGATATGTCCAAAAATTCCTAAGCTTAAAAAACAGATACTCCATTGAGCAAACAAACCTAATAGAGGCTACATCGTTCTTGACCTGACTCATAAATATGGGCACTTTTTGCACTTCTCCTCTGGTATCTCCTTTCCTAGTGAAATCTAATCACAGACTTGTGACCTTCTCATTAAACTATCAAAAGCCTCTACAGTAAACCCCACTTTATTTAAAAACTATAAATATGTAACCCAAACTTACTCTGTACTTAAGTATTAAAAATTCACTTCTGACTAAGACACTCCTGACCTTGTTATAGCAATACATTTCCCCAAAGAATTCTACACCCATTTAGAAAAAAAGCACAGAACCAGCAGCCCCTACCAGAACCAGGTATCATGGGAAATATAAAAATTAACCACTCTAGTGGTTCACTACCATAAATAAACTCTATAACGATAACAAAAAAAGACATGCAATAAATTATATACCAGAGCACAGACCCAGCTTCTCGAGTAAAATACCAAAAGCATTACAAAAAATGAAAAACCAATCTGGTCAACTAAAGGAGCCCACTTAGGGGTCTCTGAAGCCAAAAATAATTATAAATCCATCTTTAGCTATGTTAGAAAGTTAAGAAACAATACCTTATATTGCTCTGAACTTATTCAAAATACTATCCTCTGTTCTGACCCAATTGATATTGCCAAGGTCCTTGAAACATATTCAGTGGCAACTTCAACCCCAAGGATTCTATCGGAAGTCCACGAATACCTGAATCATTTACACATCCAATTATTTTTAAAGATCATTTTATTATTTGGCATCATTACCATTCTCTTGCATAATTATATTGCCAAATTTCATATCTTGAGGGGAAATCTGTTACTGCTTGTGAGTCTACCCACTGTATTGATTTCATGTTACAGTAACTTTCCTTAAAATAATAGGGTTGTGTAAGGTACTTAGTAAAACAGTTGGTCTTTGAGGACACCTCTCTCTATCTCTTTATTGGGAATTTGCAGAACATTTCTGTTTGTACAGTATCTTGTGAGGGTAATAAGGAATTGTTAGAATTATTTGTAATAGTTTCTTATTAACTACCTAGTTACCTTTCATGTCATAGGTTCATAGGTAAGTACTATGCTAGCCGTCCTTGAGGGCCATTTTAAGCCTAGCCAATTTATTCTTTTCTGCTTGAATTAACCTGCCCTATTTGGTTAGAAAATGGCCTTACCCATCCCATGGTTGATAATTGTATATTACCTCTGAATGAGAATAACTGGGATCATACCATAGATAACTGGAGGGGGAACCATGCATTGAATAAAGCATTTAGGAGCTATCTTTGTCCATTAGTAGTACAGGGAGCAGTCCTGGGGTAAATTTTCTTTTACTCATCAATAGACCCAAAATGTGGTTGAATATGGACAGAGATGAACTGTGTTTAATGTGAATGGGGAGTCTGTTCCAGAGCAGCTGAATCCTCTGCAAGATGTACCTGCCCTAAAAACATTCTGCTGATGTTGCATAAGAGTTTAGATGCCTGGACCGAGTATTTTGGATGCCATTGGACTTGCTGATATGCAGTAAATCCATCAGTATTGGGTTGGATGATGCCTTGTATGCCAGACACAGATCACCTCCTAGCAGTCTGTAGCATACCGAGTATTGTGACAGGGCTATGAATCAGTACATGTAAGATATGTTGTTTAGGCCTTGTATCCTTTTTGTAAGGTATCTCTGTAGGTGTTCCAGTTGCTGCATGTGTCTGAACAGATATATGCCAAATGGAGTATTATAGCCAATGACTGGCCTAATGAGGGATGAGTAAATAGTGAAAATTACATCCTTAGATCTAGACACAATCTCTTTGTTTATAAGCTGTGCAATACAGAAGGACTTTCTTGCAACAATGGACACATGGCCAAATGTTAGGTCACTGTCCACATAAGTCCCCAAGTCCCAAATAACTGGGTCAACTCTTAGGGGTGTATTGTCAATATGGTAGTTTCTCAAGGTAGATGAACTCCCTCTCCTTTAATTTTCTGTCAGTCTTGCTGATATAGAAGGCCAGACAAGACTGACATTGGGCAAGGTAAACAACGGACTTAGTATTACAATTAAACCTCTAATGGACAGTCAATGTCTCACCTCAAATAGCAAACATGGAGCCTGCTGCTATGTATCTACACAGGCTCCAAGCCTCACATTTATACATGCCAGGTGTACGTACAAAAACCTGCTTGGTATGCCCCATCAAAACCTTCAAGTTCTTACCCCTCTTAAAAATTACTGTTGGTTTTTCACCCAACTTGGATGCCAGTTTTTCATCCATGGACAAAATCCTCCAATTTTTAAGCACAGTACTTTTTATAGAACAGGCATCACTACTAAATTGGGTGATAAAACTAGTACCATAATCCCTACTTTGGGATGTTATAACAATATCCACATTCGAGGTGGACAAATCATTCAAGGGGAAATCCTCTATGTTCCCCTCCACTCTAGGTAAACACAAAATAGGTGTGTAAACACCTTTAAATCTCTTCTCTTGGACCTCGCTAATAATCACCTCAACAAAATCACAAGGGTATCCCCTATTGGTGAACATTCATTTCAGCACTTCACACTCATTGAGAAAATGAGTGTCCAAAGTAGTCATCCTTGCAGCTCGAACTAGCTGCCCCTTCACCACTGACTTTTTCTGGTGAAGTGGGTGGGAACTAGTGAAGTGTAACATAGTGTTGGAATATGTCTCCTTGTGGTAAATGCTGGCTAGATAACATCTTAGCTCATAATCTTTCTTCAGAAAAACATCAAGGTAAGTGATACTATTGTCGTTAAAAGTACTGGTAAAATTCAAAAAATCAGTTGTTGAGTTTAATAAATTAACCAATTCATCAGACATTAGGGTGTCACCCCTATACAACATGAACACATCGTCCAAAAACCTTGTATAAAAACAGACATTCTGCATAATTTCACTGTTGTTGAACACAAAATGGGCTTCCCAGTGGGCCATCATCAAATTGGCAACACTGGCCCCACAAGGTGAGCCCATTGCTATTCCCACCTGCTGTAAATAAACATCACCTTCAAAGGTAACAAAGTTCTTACTCAAAGTCAAGTCCAAAAGCACTTCTACTATTTTGATCTCATCGTTCAGTGTTCCATGGTACCTCATACTCTCAATTACCCATTCAATTCCCAAATCATGCGGTATAGAGAAGTACAAGTCAACTACGTCGACAGTTAGAAAGTTCACTTCCTCTTCCAAGGTAATGGTGTTCATGGCTGTTAAAAATGACCAAGTGTCCTTACATATCTTTTTCTCTTTGAAGACATATTTTTTCAAAATATTGTCCACATATTTTGCATTGGCATAATTGATGGACTGCCTAGCATTGACTAAAACCCGCATAGGGGGGGTCCTCCAAGCTCTTATGCAACTTAGGTAACCCGAACAAAGTCGGGATCCTAGGTGATAACACAGATAAATAGTCAAGGGTAGGTTTGTCTATCAAACCCTCGATAAAACAATCGTCCAAATAAGAACGAATATCCCTGTGGGCCCTGTTCACTTCACTGATGCTAGATTTCCTATAAATAGGACCTTCCAGTACTTTCTTCATGCGTAAATTATAGTCAGCAATGTCCATAATAATGAGACCCCCTCCTTTATCAGGTTTTAATACCCAAATGGGTAAGGATCTTAAATGGTTCAATGCTGAACATTCCAAATGACTGACATTCAACACATCTCCCCTTTGGCATTTTTTAACCAAATCTCTCAGTACTAGTTCACACAAGGTTTCGAAAACTAATAACCAAGGATGAACAGGGGGAGGTTGAAGGTACTCAGAACCCCCAAGTCACTACTTCCCATACAGTTGTCTCCATACATAAACTTTAAATTTAGTTTACGTATAAACATTTTCAGATCTACTAGAGTTATTGGCATATTACACCTGGCAGTCGGAACAAACATTAGGCCCTTTGAAAAAAGTTCAGTCAATAAAGGGTCTATATCAAACCCAGAAAAATTAAAAACGTTAAAATCACCGGTACGATTAACCAATTTTACAAAAGGGCAGTTACTCATGTTCTCAATGTTCAAGCCAGGGAGAATTACCCCTTCTTCATGCTTGTGTTGCAGTTGTTGTAGTTCTTGGTTGCCCTCCTCGTATTGTAAACTCTCTGATGGTTCCGGTCTACCTCCTGATGAAAAACCTGTTGCTTGATTTGCTGTTGACTGTTCACATTAAACTGGTTGGTATTAATAGAGGGGTGAAGTCTCCCCACCTCACCATCGCCCATGGGGGATGTGTTGACTGACACCTGGTTGAAGGCATTTGCAACTGGGTCATTCACTGTAAGTCTACCATTAAAATTATCAACCAACGTATGCTGGCCAATCATGTTTCTCGATGGTTGGGAGCATGGTGTAGGGTAGGCCATCCCAATTTTATAATCAGACAGATCGCGGTTGAGTTTTTTCATTTTTATGTCCATGTTCTTTAACATTTGATGGTCAGTTGAACTAAAAATCCTCTTGTAGTTGTAAGTGTATCTGGAAAAGTCAGTGTGTTCTTGAATATCCCTGTCCATTTGACCAATCTCCGCCACTATCCCCTCGATCTCTATTTGGTAGTGCTTAGCCATTAAAGCAATAAGCTCCAATTCATGCCTGTTAAACAATGCAGCTAGCTCATTATGAAACGCAGATCCAGGTTCTAAACCTTTGGGATACTGCCATGAATATAGTCCCTTAGGAACTAACCATTCTCTGTTACATTCTTCAAAGTATCCCACCTCTAGTTGCAATTTCCTCAACTTGAAAAGTTTCTTGTCAAAGGCTGCCAGTTTAGTTGCAAGTGTTTCACTATCTCCAGCCAGTAGCTCCTGAAAAGAGGAACCAATGGATCTTTTAAAAGTTGGCACCTCCTTAATCCAACCAAAAACATCAGGAGCACCAATTAGCCCCAAGGATCCGGCAGTTTTACTTGCATCAACGCCGTTACTGTTCACCATTAGGGGTTGAGGCACACTATTCACATGTGAGCGAGCCTCTCCCGAATGATTGTTCATAAGTGGGCTCACTACAAGTTCATGGTTACCAGGACTAACAAGTGCTTGTGAATCACATGACCTCTGCTGGCTCAAGCTATCCACTCTCTGGGTGAGGTCTGCCAAACGTTGATTCATCACAGAGATAAGTAAAGTCAAATTCCATAATTCACTTGACCCAGAATCATTTGGTATTGCAGGGTCAGGTAATAAGTCATATAAGGTGTTTAATAGACCACCGGTTGCCATAATCACTACAAACCACCAAGAAAGCAAGACAGGAATGAAAACAACTCCAGAAACTCGACAGAGGCTACATCAGAGGCAAACACCACTAGCCAAGAGTTCCAACATAAATATAAATTTAATAATACTAAACAGTCAGAAACACATTGTCGTTAAGCGCTTTTCATCCAGTAGACTCACTGGACATCTTCAGACCACAAAATGAATGCAAGCACATAGTTAGAAACCCTCCGCAACCAATTTCCCCTTCTATTATATCCAATCAAAGCACAAGGGAAACAATTAACAATTAAAACTTGAGTACTCCATAAAGAAAAAAAGGTGTCACCCTTTAAAATACTGTTTGATATAAACTTTACATGAGCCTAAAACATTTTAAACTCATTAAAACACAGCCACTCAAATACTTTAATACTTACATCATATAATACTAACAATAAACTAAAAAAAAATAATTATAAAAACTTGAGTGAGCAAGGCAATAAGGAAAACAAAAAAAAAAAAAAAGCATACAATGATGTCAAGGAAAGAAGAAAAATCTCAAATCTCCAGAACTGATGATGCTTCATCAGACCGTATTACAAAGAACACTAAAGGTTTTCACCCCCCCTTCTAGTGGTCATGTTCGAGGCTAGGTGGGCCTTCTGATATGATAGTGTGTTCTCGAATCCTGTCCCTTAGCATCACGGTGGTGTGTTATAAGGGCAAAAATTAAAAATTCCCCCTTCCTGATATGCGGTGTTCTCAATCCTGTCCCTTAGCATACGGTTGGTTGTGTGCAGTAGTAAAGTGTCACGAGCTTGCTGCTAGTCGAACAAAAGTTCCGGATAGAGTGCCCGTAGTGGGCATCTGAGTAACATAAAACCAACACATATCCGTCATCTCCTGTCTCCAAAAGAGCGTTAGAGGATCCTCTGCTCTCTCAAGTCGGGCCCAAATGGTCTAAACTGACCTCGACATGGCAGGAACAGTATATAAATACTGAAATACATAACACATTAACTAAACTTGTAAAAAGTGAATGATACCTAAACTATACAAACTCCCATATAGAAGACTTACTGCATACAAACTATCTGACATAAAAATAACTAAAATGAAATAAGACTTTAAAAGTGGGACGGGAGGAGACCTGCCATTAAGTCCTGGGTGAAGATCACCTGAAACTTAAAATCCAGTCTCTCTCACGTTTTCTCTATGGTTTTCTACATCCCCGATATGATCGTGTTTTTCGAATCCTGTCCCTTAGCATACGGTTGGGTTTGCCTATATAATACCACATCTTTGGACACAATTGCCTTTGACTCGAATAATAAGTCCCCAGGCCCATGTGGAGGTTTAAAAATTGGATCAGTGAGAATATGCAGGCAAAAACAAATGGAAAACAGGGTTCCATGTAAGGTCCTCTACACATCTATGTCCCTAACAACTTCTTAACAGTGGGATCAACTTTTTTTCCCTACCATTGCCTTTGCTCTGCGAATACTTGGTTTTATTTTTTTCCGACTGCTTGAGAGCAGAGGAGAATCTCTAACGTTCTTTGGGGAGACAGGAGGAGATGACGGATGTGGCACTCAGAGATGACATTAAGAAAACCAATGGGACATTGCAAAACTTTTCATTTTGTTGCTGATAACGCCTTTCACAGGCATTTTAGATAATGTTTATGAATGTTGCTTCTAGTTCTGCTCCTAGCAGTATTATTGCTGCGGCGGCCGGTAATGATTGTGTTTAATTCTATGCAGAGAGAGGAGATAACACTCCTGCAAACAACCCACATACCTACTTACTACTAATAATGAAATAAAGCCCAGTACATTTGTTCCCTCTTCATCCTTTGATTGCAGCATACAGTAAACTTTTTGAAGATGAACTCTATTGCATGGAAGGTCTTGACAGAGGACAGCTTTATGTACCTACAAACAACGTGATATATACGCCCTGCTGCAGAGATAAAGGAGGATAGCTGTTTTTGATTCAGATAGATACAAATCACTGAGACAAGAGTAGATGTCATTGATAGGTTAGTTAGATCAACACAGAGATGTTATTGACAATAGTTGTCATTGATCAAGATCTTTTATAATTTTTGTGTTGCACACCCATTATTACTCCTTCCTCCTATGAGGCCAATAGTGTGGGCAGAGGCTGGTCGACTGAACCACTGTCAGGAGGTTAAATTCTCCCTTTGATATTATTTAAACTATGTACCGCTACAGTATGCTTCAGAGACTACCTGTGTTTTAGTTTGGAAAGGATGTGTTTGAAAAAAATTACCAGGAGGATTGTCAACACTGACTTACAAAATCCAAAGTTAGGAGAATAGTCTCCTGCATGCATCCAGCATGCATCCATCGGATATAATAATAATGTTGTTGTGTGGAGTCCATGCGGCGGGCGTCAGGTATGTTCCATTGTCAGTATGGAGGGTATGGGGTATCAATGAATTGAGGAACAATAGAGCCATGCCCTACTTTTCTGAAGGAGCAGTCAGATTGTTGGGGACAAACCTAGGTTTGTCTATCGAAATAAGAAGAACATCAATTGAGTCAAAGGCAATGTAGGTCCAAAGATGTGGTGTATCTGGCAACCTGCACTTCACAGGATTCGAGAACACCGTATCATATCAGGAAGAGCCACCTTTTTAATGCCTTGCCAACACACCCTCAGAACATGGACCCAATCATGAGTTCTGGCAGGTCTCCCTACGTCCACTTTTAAAGTCAAATAAACCATTTTACTATTCTGGAGATTGAGATTTTTTCTTTCCTCATTTGGTTTAAAAAAAATAATAAAATACCAGTTTAAACTAAGCTCAGTGTGAACCAAACTTCTATGAACTATTTATATAAACCAAATAAACTAAGACCTAGACGTATTAAATAAAAATTCAATATGCAGAGTCTTCACATCAATAAACTATTAAATCAAATGTAATTACTACATTTTATACCAAATACGTACATATAAATAATACAAAGTTGTGAAAAAATATAAACAAACATAACACTTCTGCCAGTTCAGTTGTAGTGTCTACCTAGTCAAACTTCTTAATTTTAAAATACTAGAAACTGACACAACCTTGTTGAGGCCTGGAAATCTACTAGAGTCCAACTGGAGTTGCCATAATACCTCCTTTCTCTCCAGTTGTAAACTCACTCGTTTACCTTGATGTTTTTCTGAAGAAAGATTATGAGTTGAGATGTTACCTAGCCAGCATTTACCGCAAGGAGACATAGCCCAACTCTACCAAAACACAGGTACCAGGTGGGGTTGACCAAGCACTAGACACGAACCATGAGCCAAAATGTGGAAGTAACAGCAGTTTATTCAGCACATTAACGCAACTCTCCCCACAGCGTTTTCGTCCACAAGCCTTCTTCAGATGTAGCATTGAATAACTAACTGTTGCATCCTGTTATATACCTCCCCATTCTAATTACATAATTGTTTAATAGTTTAATCACTTGACAATTTAATACAAATACTTTGATGAATCTGCTAAATGATACGTCAAGATACATTAGAGTATCCAGGAATGAAATAAATTTGGCTTATCGTAAAATTGATTTTGCATTAAAAGATATGTTAGAGGATGAATTAATTAATCAGGACACTTACAAGTATCTTAGTATGGAGAAGCCCAGAATACCAGCCATATTCGGGATCCCCAGGGTACATAAAAACATGGAGGATCCCCCAATGAGACCCATTGTAGCTGCAAACAGGTCCAAAATGTACCCCCTGGCTAAATATCTAGATCTTAAGCTAAAAAAACATTTGGGTTAATTCTAGTGGAATACTTAAAGATTCTTGGGATTTTTTAAAGAGTATTGTCAAAAACATGTATTCAGATTCCATTATTTTTGTTACTTTGGATACACAAGATTTGTTCAATGTAATTCCTCATAACATTGGTTTAGAATGGTTTCAGGAGGCAATAAACCAATATGGAAATCTGGACTGGAATACTTTCCTGTTGTACACTGAACTTATGTATTTGGTTTTGGAACAGAACTTCCTATTTGTTGAAGGTGAATTCTTTAGACAAATACAAGGTGTAGCTAAGGGGGCATGTTGTGGCCCTACTTATGCTAACATTGTACTTATGGTCTAGGAACAAAAGTTTGTTTTTCATTCAGAGTATGCCCAATATTGGGTCTACTATAAATGTTACCTAGACAATATTTGTATATTTTGGAAGGGTAGTGAAACAAAACTTATGGAATTTATTCAATATTTGAAGCAGACAACAGAATTTTTAAGATTCACCCATCACATTTCTTATCAAGAGGATATGGAGGTTACCATTAAGAAAGATTCTGTAATACAGAAATTTACTTCAGAGGTCTATAGAAAACAGACATTCTCTAATTCCTATTTGTATTTTAATAGTCCACATCCCTATAAACAAAAAAGAAGTATAGTCAAGGGACAATTCATTCGTAGTTGTAGGATGACTTCCAGGGATGCAGACTATGAATATGAAAGTCAGAAGGTTAGGGACATGTTCTTGGCTAGGAAATATCCCAGTGATTTGATAGCGGATGTTTTGGCTGAGGTGATAACAGGAAGAACCTCCAGGTTTACCCCTATTTTGGGATTTGACAAGTTGGATAGTCACCAGGGGCAGGTAACATCTGTGGTTGGTTATGATACCAATAATGGGAATTTGAATCTGATAGATCAAGAAAAGAAAGGAGCTTTTGGGGGTAATTATGTTATGTTCTATAATCAGAATACACCCAATATTAGAAATATTATTACACAACATTGGGGTAGGTTAAGCTGTTATTCTGAACTGGAGACATTATTTAAAAATCCATTAAAGTTTACATATAAAAAAGGAAAAAACCTTAAGGAATTACTGGAGAAATATCAGAAGTTGTTGCTCAGAAGAAAACCAGGCACATACAAGTATGGATCCTGTGCTCAATGCCCATTTATTTTAAACCAAGATTCAGTGTGTATAATGGAGAGGGGATGTTTGGTTAAAAGTAGTAGTTTTTCCAATTGTAGCAGTGAAGGCTTGATTTATTTAGCTTTGTGCAAAGAATGTGGTGCGTTTTACATTGAAAAACTATACGAAAACTAAAAAGAAGACTTTATGAGCATCTTAATGCTATCAGAACACAAGACAGTAATAATGCTTTGTACAAACACACTTTGTTATGTCATCAGGCTAGATGTTTTTTTTTGTAATTGAAATGGTGGATCAAGATATTAGGGGGGGGGTCCATGGGGGACCAGAATAGAGGTGAGGGAGGTATACTGGCAGTTATTTTTGGAAGCTAATAGGTCTCCAGGGCTTAATGAACATAATATATCTATTGCCCCCATACTAAAAATGAGGGCGGACAAATTATAAAGTGCTATATCTTTATTGGAGGAACATCTCCCTGTTTACACAATATATAACATACATTTTACACTTCATATACATTTTCTTATATATTTTATATATGCATATACTTTGTTATTAGTGTTAGGATTTACTATACTTTAACTCTATTTACACAGGTGTATAAGTACATATAGTGTTATTAAATTATTTAATTGGTCACCACGTTATTTACTATGCATATTTATATTTATGTTTATATTCATGTTTATGTTTACATGCATATGTATATATATTTTAGAATGTATTTTTTCTGTAGATTATGCCTATTTGTGTGTGTTTTTAGTGGTATGGCATATGTTTTTAAACAATTTTAATGGTTTTTAAAGTAAAATATTTGTATTAAATTGTCAAGTGATTAAACTATTAAACAATTATGCAATTAGAATGGGGAGGTATATAACAGGATGCAACAGTTAGTTATTCAATGCTACATCTGAAGAAGTCTTGTGGACAAAAATGCTGTGGGGAGCGTTGTGTTAATGTGCTGAATAAACTGCTGTTACTTCCACATTTTGGCTCATGGTTCATGCCTAGTGCTTGGTCAACCCCACCTGGTACCTGTGTTTTTGGTGTTTGTTTCCTGGTTATTTAGGGTACCTAGTCTCACTGTGCTAGAGATATTCCAACTCTATGTTACACTTCACTAGTTCCCAATCCCTTCACCAGAAAAAGTCAGTGGTGAAGGGGCAGCTAGTTCGATCTGCAAGGATGACTATTTTGGACACTCATTTTCTCAGTGAGTGTGAAGTGTTGAAATTAATGTTCACCAATAGGGGATACCCTTGTGATTTTGTTGAGGTGATTATTAGCGAGGTCCAAGAGAAGAGATTTAAAGGTGTTTACGCACTTATTTTGTGTTTACCCAGGAACATAGAGGATTTCCCCTTGAATGATTTTTCTACCTTGAATGTGGATATTGTTTGGACATCCCAAAGTAGGGATTATGGTACTAGTTTTATTACCCAATTTAGTAGTGACGCCTGTTCTATAAGAAGTATCGTGCCTAAAAATTGGAGGATTTTGTCTATGGATGAAGAACTGGCATCCAAGTTGAGTGAAAAACCAATGGTAATTTTTAAGAGGGGTAAGAACTTGAAGGTTTTGATGGAGCATACCAAGCAGGTGTTTGTGCGTACACCCAGTATGTATAAGTGTGAGGCTTGCAGCCTGTGTAGATACATGGCAGCGGGCTCCACGTTTGCTATTCGGGGTGAGACAGTGACTGTCCATGGGAGGTTTAATTGTAATACTAAGTCCGTTGTTTAACTTGCCCAATGTCAGTCTTGTCCAGCCTTCTATATTGGCAAGACTGACAGAAAACTAAAGGAGAGGGTTTATGAACATATCAATTGTATATCAAGAGCCAGGAATGAGAATGCCCTAGCTAGACATTGTGGCAAACATCCAGGCCACACTTTCAATTTTAGAGTTATTTAACTGCTAGTGGGGGATGTAAGAGGAGGTGCTGTGAGTTTACAACTGGAGAGAAAGGCGGTATTATGGCAACTCCGGTTGGACTCTAGTAGATTTTCAGGCCTCAACGAGGTTGTGTCAATTTCTAGTATTTTAAAATTAAGAAGTTTGACTAGGTAGACACTACAAATGAACTGGCAGGAGTGCTACGTTTGTTTATATTTTACACAACTTTGTGTTATTTATATGTACGTATTTGGTATAAAATGTAGTAATTACATTTGATTTAACAGTTTATTGATGTGAAGACTCTGCATATTGAATTTTTATTTAATATGTCTAGGTCTTAGTTTATTTGGTTTATATAAACAGTTCATAGAAGTTTGGTTCACACTGAGCTTAGTTTAAACTGGTATTTTATTATTTTTTTTTAGTTTATTGTTAGTATTATATGATGTAATTATTCAAGTATTTGAGTGACTGTGTTTTAATGATAGTTTAAAATGTTTTAGGCTCATGTAATGTTTATATCAAACAGTATTTTAAAGGGTGACGCCTTTTTTTCTTTATGGAGTACTCAAGTTTTAATTGTTAATTGTTTCTCTTGTGCTTTGATTGGATGTAATAGAAGGGAAAAATTGGTTGTGGAGGGTTTCTAACTATGTGCTTGCATTCATTTTGTGGTCTGAAGAAGTCCGGTGAAGCTACCAGATGAAAAGCACTTAACCGCAATGTGTTTCTGACTGTTTAGTATTATTAAATTTATATTTTTGTTGGAACTCTTGCCTAGTGGTGTTTACCTCCAATGTAGCCTCTGTCGAGTTTTTGAATCTGGCAAATAAAACCAAGTTAATGCCATTCTTACCATAACAGTACCAAAACCAAAAACAAGCCTTTAGCATTACATCAGAAAACAACACTACAACTGAAATAGTATCACAGACTAAATTGCTTGGTGTTACTACATATGAAAACCTAAAACTTGAGCATCATATTCTTTAAGTCATTAAAAAATACACCAAAAACTTGGTGCACTTTATCAAGCTGGTCCATATCTCTCAGAATCTGTTAGGAAAACATAGCTTCATCATAACTTCTCCCATCACTTCTTTATGCAGCTGCCATTCTTAGCAACCTGCACTCTAGATGTATGAAGAAACTGGATGGATGCTATAAAAAGATAGCTAAATTCACAACCAGCCCTCCATCCAGAAAGCATCACTGTGTTGTTCTTAAGTATTTACACTGGATTGAGCCTTCAGAATATCTCTCCTAAATGTAACTAATTACTGCACACAACCTAATTTATAAACTCAAAAACTGTCCTTTTTAAACAAGTTCCTTCAGCACTACTCACCTACAAGGGAATTGTACTCAGGAAATAAATGTCTCCTAATTTCTAGTAAATCGAAAACCAAAGATGGGGACTCACTTTCCTCTAAGTTATGTGGAACAACATGCCAACTGAAGTATGACAACTAGAAAAACTGAAATTCTTTAAAGCCAGACTCAGACAGTATCTGTCCAACTCTTGGTTATATTCCATCTCTGCACCTGGATAATCAGACCATCTCATCTCTCTAACTATGTGATATTATAACCAGTCTCTTTTCTACTTGCATATACCCAACATGTGAATTTCTGCCCCCTATTTTTCTGTATATCATATATATTCTATCTGATACTTTTCTTTTGTTTATGCCTATGTATGTTTTGGAAACTCTTTGTATTTATCAAATCCATTTAGGTAATTTAAAAGTGTAATCAAACACTGTTTTTAATGTTTTATATTTTAATATATAAACATGGAGCTTTTCTCCCCAGGCCTCCGCTGAAAAGAGGTTTTGTCCATTTGGATATCTTGGTCAAGAAATGGAAATTCAAGTAAAATAAAAAAATAAAGTTTATGGAAGGATAACACGGCAGTTGGTAGAAGCATGTGAAGATAGTTGGGGATTAGTTCATTGGTTTTCCTAAAGATAGAAGGTATTCCATTTATATTTCATATCCTGCATAGGTTAGCCAGCATGTTTCCCATTATATCTCCCCAGTGCTGACTTTGCTGAGATGTGGTTAATGGAACATGGAAATATGTTTTCTGGGCTTCAGTTGCTTGACAGCTTTCTAGTCAGGAATAGAAAAATATATTACAAAGCTGTTAGAGATATGATATTGCCATTTCTATCTCCAATACTAATAAAATGCAACTGAGATATGTATTGTTGTTAGCACAAAAATGCATTAACTGCAAATGAAAGTCAGCTGTTCTCTCAATGAGTTAAGAATGGAAGGAAAATTTGGACTTAAAAATAAGTGGATGTCTTAACTTGGCAATAGATTAGACATATTATGGAAAAAGCATGACTGAAATGGAAGAAATGTTTGAAGTTAACATCATAGTATACATGAAATAATAATTTTGCTATCATGTAGATAAGTCGGTTCCTCTTAAATACGTTGCTATTTTTGGTATACCTGCTACACACTTAACTAAATAAAATATAAAAACAAACAGACAAACAAACAAAAATAATCTATTTATAGAAAGGCAAAATACTTGGACTAAATAACCACAAATGAATTCAAAACGCTAGGTAATGAGGTTAAAGTAACCCATTTGAAACAATCAGATAAAGGCAGACCAATTTTCTCAGCAGTATGAATATTTTCCAGCATGATTTTCATACCATAAAATCTGACAGGACAATCACTCTGAATTGCAATATTTTCCAGAATGCAAAAGTGCTAGTCCTATGCCTCCAAACTCTACCATTCCATCAACCAGTAGAAACAGTACTAAGATGGTTCAAGAATCTAAATGTCCAGGAATATGGCTAATTCCTGGCCTGTCCATTTAAGGATAATTGCAGAAGATGCAAAACAAAACTCAATGGATTACTTTAAACAATCTATGATTAAATAATCTGAATCTGCTGGTTAATGATGTTAACATGGTTCTTGGTAGATCAATACCTATAGATATATTAGATCATACCTCAATTGCCAGGTTCTGTAACATTGACTTCCTGAAAGTTGATGTTCCAAAAGAACAAAAAAAAATAAATAAATAAAAATAAAAGCTAGATAAAAAAAGGGTAAAAAAATCCCATTTTCCTGCTTTTTGCAGAATGGAAAGCACCCCATTTAACTTATATATACCAACTCCTTGGTCACACCAACTTAAAGAAGGGAGAAATCTCCCTAAGAAAGTGAATCATTGCTGGTGGGTCTATGTTCAGTCATTGAATGGAAAAATCACCGAATGGCATTACATCAGAAATGCCATTCAGTGAAACTCCTCATGTGAGGGGCTGTGTCCCCCACCACCCCGCTAATTATATATACCAACTCCAAGATTAAACTACAGTGGAGAAAGGGCAAATTTCCTGACCCCTACCATAATGCAATTTTACCTGAATGGCTCAATGGACAGCATGTTCAATGAAACATGCCATGTGATGCTTTCTCTGTTCAACGACTAACATAGATCCATTGCTGGTGCACAATTAGAAATTGCATCAGCAATGATTTCCTATGGGAAAAAGCATTCAGTATTATGCTGTTTGACTTTTTTTTCCAAAGGCTACTGGCACACAAGCAATTTCACCTCAAGTATGTGTAGGGACGCTTTACTATCAACTTTCCCACAAACTGCCATGAATCTCAGTGTACACTTAATAAAATATGTCTGCCCATGGTAAACTGCCCTCCAAAAGGACATTACTGTCTTACCTTTCTAAAGCAGGACGCCTCTCCCATTATCTTAGATCAGTCCTGCTAAAATGTACTTTAACTCCTGTAAGCTTCTGCCCTGTTTTACACAAAGCAATAAATCTTTCAACAGTTACTAGACTGTGTTACTCTTACTCACCTTACTTTTTACTCTGTCCCTATCACAAGTGTAAATGATCCCTTGAAAGCTATCTTAAACCAGTGAGTGCCTCTGGCATTAGACCATGCAACTCATCCCTTGTCTACATCAGATCATTTACAAAAACTAGCATCTTCACAAACAAACTCAGCGAAGCCTTAACAAATGAAAGAAAATGCTGCTGTCAGTGTAGAATCGAAAAATCTAGCCTATGTGATTTCATCGAGATAATAGTTTCACCCCCAGCAGCTCTTCAGTTGCTATAAGTTTGTAAATGAATCTGGCAGTCTGATAAACAAGCAAATAACACAAGCACTATATATCTGTTAATAAAGTAATCATGACTGATTTGATTATGTTATACATTTGTATTTCCTTTTTATTATCTGAAAAAATGCTTTGTTTTGCTTATTTGATTTCTTTAAAAAATATTATAGCTGGAAAGGACCTAAAATAATACATATGCAAAAATAAAATAAAACTAAAGTCATCTCTGGGAATTCTGGGTAATATAAGCTTATGGCAGAAATGGAAGTCAGCTTACTGCATCCTTACTTTGGGAAAGTTAAGGGAAAGTCAGGAATTTAACAAACAAAGACACGTTACAGTTAGTTTCTTATGTGGTACTGGAAGTATTACAACATACCATCATCTGTAGGAATGCGTAAAACACTGTATAACTGGTAGTTTAAAGCTTCCTGAAACTGAGGTATAGTTTTGGTCTAAGTCAACAGAACTGCTGTAAATAAGAATTTAGAAAGTAAACTGGCACCTTGTCCCCAGGATTTCCTTCAAACATACATGATACGTTTACGCATTACATAAGTTCATAGGTTCACAGGATGATACTAGGCTAGTGGATCAGAGGCCTTTGTAAGCCTAGTGAAGAATTTCACCCATGGTCCCTCAAAGTCAGCACCTGCTTCCCATGTCCAGCAGGGATACAGGTGGGATCCCAGGGATGTATTTTCTGTTTCCCATCCAGTCGTTCAGGTTCCTCTTAAAGAGGGATAGAGAGGTATTCTGCTTGACATGGAGGGGAGTCCATTCCACAGATGGGTGAGTCTTTGAGAGACAAATCTACCCCATCAACAAGTTCTATTAATGTTACAGACCAAGTTAAGGCCTTGTGTGTGGGTTGCGCGAGTGGAGTTTGACTTACATATATGCAGCTACTCCATCAAGGCTGGGTCTGAGATGGTCTCGTATGCCAGACACAGTTCACCTCTGAGCAGTCTGTATGAGTCTGAGTAGAGGGACAGGGCATTTAGCCTATCTGTATAGGATATGTGTTTGAGACCCTGGATTTTCCTGGTCAGGAACCTCTGTGGTCTCTCCAGCTGCTTCATGTGCTTGGCAAGGTACATGCCAAAGGTGGCATTGTACTCAACAATGTGTTTGATAAGGGAGGAGTACATGGATGTTATGACCTCCTTGTTCTTGGATGAAATACCCTTATTTATGAGGTGGGCTATGTAGAAAGCTTTCTGTACAATGGAGGCAAAGTGGTGGTCAAACGTCAAGTTGCTATCAACATGGCTGCCCAAGTCCCTCATGACTAATTGCATGCTTAGTACATTGTTATTAATGTGATAATTAGTGGGGATGCCATTTTCCCCAAAGAGGATAACGATGCATTTCTTGGCATTTAGTTTGAGGCCATGCTTCTAGCACCAGTCATTGCCCTCATGGAGGATGTTCCCATCACTAGGGGAATTTAAGACAGTGCCCATCTTGCAGTCATCTGCAATTTGGTCAGCCACAGACCACTAGTTTTGGCTTGCACCTCAGCAAAGCATATCCCAAACAGTAGAGGCCCCAAGACCCATCCTTGGAGTACACCGCTCATTACAGGTTTACTACTAGAGGTGGCTTCCCCTATTTTGATTGAGTGGGTTCTATCAGTGAGCTAGTTAGCTACCCATCTGGTAACATATGGGTTGATGCCTAGCTGGGAGAGTTTACAAATTATGCCTGAGCTGCGAATAGTGTTGAAGGCTTCGGCTAAGTCAAAGTAGGCGGCGGGCACCATCTTCCCCTTGTCCATGGCTTTGGTGACTGTTTCGAAGAAGTCATCCCAGTTAAACAGGCATGATCTCCCTTTGACAAAACCAAACTGTGTGGGGTCAAGTATTTGGAGGTTGCCAATGCCTTTGTTTATAATGTCCATGATAAAGTGTTCCATGACCTTGCAGATCAGACTAGTTATGCTGATGGGCTTATTATTGCCTGGGTATTAAGTCTCAGGAATGACCTGTAATAGAATATACATAAGAAGGTATGTTTCTAAATAGGCATGCTTCACAAAACAAAACTGGTTTACTATTCACTTATGCCTTATATACATAAGGAGGTGTGTCCCTGAATGGGTATGCTTGATAAAGCAAAACTGATTTACTATTCACTTATAACTTACTGGGAAACTGGTTGAAAATGCTTGCTGATAGGTTCCTTTGCATCTGGGCACAGAAGAAAAAACTCACATGTATTTGGACAAGAGAGTGATGTAGGTTTGTTCTGTAAATTCCCATTATATACCTCTCAAAGTTCAAAACGCAACACCTTTCTATCTGAACCCTAATTTTGGGAAATGCTCATTCATATAACTTTGAAGCAATAGTAGCTCTTTTTGAGTGAATCTTTGTTCCTGGCTGTATTCAAGTCTTTTTCTCACATAAAACACTTAGCTACTTAAGTCAGCTTGATGGCTTGTCTCCATACCACTGGTGGTATGGCTTTAATCAGCATCTGAAGTACAGAGGGCCTAATGTGGGTTGGGGGATTATCAGACAAAGACCAGCTAGCCTTGGTTGTTCAGCTGTGCTCTATATTTCACACCTACAGTCAGATGTCACTAACACCCTCTATGTATCTCTGTTACCAAAAAATGCTGGGCATTCTTCCAATGCATAACACAGTTTGTTTCCTTCAGTCATATTTCATATACAATATTCATCTGTTGTCAAGCTAAACATGATATCATAGTGTTTTCTTGAGTTATATTATACATTTTGCACTGATATGTCAGCATGTTGGACATGACATTGTGGTTCCTTAAGCCATATTATACATATATTATTGGATAAGCCAAAAGACACAACAACATTGAACTGTCTGCATGTTTGATATGTCGTCCACTCAGTGTCGGTCCTGTGTTCCTGTAATGTGAACAAGTTTGTACAGCATATAGGCTGTCACTTATTATTAACTACTGATTTACACTATTGCTGGTGGACTTCAACAGTGCAAACCTTGTATCAGTTGCTGTCAGGCTTGCATTATATATTCAGATCATTTATTTGTGCTTGCCATTTGTTCATAAAACTTAATATTATAAGCTGTGTTTCTACCTATTATTAAACTTTTTTGTATAATTTTCAGTGGGGACAGCTAAAAGGTATAGTTGCTTTGTAAGTCAGATTTTTATAGTGCTCGGTCATATGTCATACTATGTCGTATATAAATTTTAACTATGCTGTTTTATACGCCTTTTTCCAGTCTGACATTTGCAGTGTTTTCTTAATTTGTGCCTTCTTTGCTCAGACTTGAACATTTTTTAATAGAAATGTTCTGTCAGGGTTATTTTGTCATATGGTTCATTGAAATAAGCAGAGAATATCATTACACCTGCATGTTCAAATGCAATTTGTGTCACCAGTTTGTCCATTTTACCAGTTGGATTTATTGTTACATGCTGGAAATAGACTATTTTCAGTTTTGACACTGTAGATATTCAGGTTATAGCCTATATTCCATTTGCAGCATACTTACAGTGAAACACTGTTAACAACATTTACATCTATCAGTCCTTGTATGACATTTACAGACTTTATAGTGAGGCACTACATTGTTAATATATGTACAGGGTATTTGTCACTGATAAAACAATTGCACGTGTACCAAATCATCACATCATATCATTTAATTATGATATGCTGTAGTATACTTCTGAGCACTGATGAAAAATATTTTAATCATTTATCTATATTCAAACATCTGCCGTACAGGTTGTCTACCCTAGTCTACTGGGTCTTTACATGCATCATTTCATCTACTGGATTCTGTGTATCATGTTTTGTTTCTGTATCTGATGAAGTTGTTTATTTTTGATAATTCAGTAGAAAATACAAGAAAAATACAGCCACCTTAAACCTCCTGTAGTGGAGGTCCATGGGATACATGCAAATGACCCCTTGCTGTATGTCTTTAAGAGGTAATTTGCATATATCTCATAGGCATCCTCTACACAAGGTTTAAAGCATTACATAATGAGGACTCTAGTCTGGCTGGGTCTTTCTTGCAGTTTTTGTTCTTTACCAAATGGTTTGTTTGTATGACCGTTTTACCCTTTGGTTTGGATGCTATGTGGGATATTTTGGAGGCACCAGAATGTTTATTGTTATCACACTTGTTTTCACGTCTGTGTTTCTAAAGTAGAGCCAAACCCTCTACTTATGCTGTACTAGTGAGATAAAAAATGGCTGAAATCTGCATGCCCATTGGTGGTGGGGGTTGCTTCATTGGTCTGAATGTAGCCATAAAGACTTCAAAAGTAAAAAGTTATGGCCATTAAGAAACTATGCAGCTGAACCACTGAAAGGTCCTTAAGGGGTCATTTGCATATACTTTATTCTACGGACATCCACTACAGGAGATTTAAGGAATTATACAGTGAAGTCTCTAGCTTGACTGGGTCTTGTAGTTTTTTATTGAACAGTTTGTCTGTGACCTTTTTTACCCTTTGGGTTGGTGGTTATTTTTGAAAACTCTGACATGTGGCATATATTATTGCACTGTATCCTTATATATCATGGTGTCACTCATTTACAGGATTATTGCTCTTATGTGGCTGACACTCTGCAAACATCGTGTCATGTTCTGGCACTCTGAATACAGTGCGTGATGTTCCTATCCAAATACAATATATTGTAGTACTCTTAACTTTGCCTCCGAAAATACTTTTCTTGTAATGATTTATGTTCATAGCCTTTACTGGATATCTGTGTACCTCACTAACTTTACCTTTCTTCTGACAACTTTTTAACAGCTGCATATGTGTTTGTGGGCTCTCTGTCTGTGGGGAGAGGGGGGGGTCGAGGTGAGGGAGCAGTGCCGTGCACCTATAGAACATAGAGTATTATGCTATACAAAGCCACAAGGCTGAATTGTAATTATATGTTGGACTTCAACTGGCCTTCTTCCTTCTGTCTTTCTCTGTATGAATATGCCAAAATTGTGAAATTCTTTTGTACCGAGCACAACTCTGCTGTACTGTATGTTACTGTTTATTAATTCAGGCCTGTATTTTATGCACATTCATTAATTCAGAACTGCATCTTATTTGTGTGAAGAGAAGAGCACATGAGCCCCTTTTTTGAAATGTATTAAATGTTCAGAAAGATCTTTACATGTGGAAATGTGTATCTTATATGTGTTACATTAACTATTAGGGCTGTGTACATCTTGTCTACCAAATTATTATGAACAGTAACTCCCTTATTGATGTCATAGCCTATTATGAATAGTTAGGTGATGAACACACAGTATTTTACAGGGCCAGAATAACTGTTTTCAGTGGTTTCTCTTCTTCCTGTGTCCATATTTTTCCCTTTCCTAGGCTTCCTTCAGTATGCCAGCAAGGTGTATGTGCCAAACCCTTTGCTATATATTTAGGAAAATCCAGCATCCACCAGTATGTTAATATATGATATTATTTGTTAGCAGAACTCAGGAGACATGCTTTTAGCTTACAAAAATTGGCAAACGTAGTAGGATCAACAGTTTACCTAATTTATTCTTTGCCAGGTGTTCACCTATATGGAGTTTACCTAATTTGTTATAATTTCATGTTTGTATATTTCATTTGTGTTCTTAGGTATTCATTATTAATATCACTTCTTTTTAATAAGATACATTCAGTGAGACTGAACATTGTATTCATATACAGTTATCTGTGAACACAAAAAAATATTACTTTGATTTATCACTAAAATAGCTTCAACACTGCCTGAAAAAAATAATTATTAGTAAGTGTGCATTGAACAGATAGACAATCATGACTCTCAGCATTTTTCCCTATTTTAACTTAAATTATGTTTTACTTGTAAAATAATATGTAATTTACATGTAGCTGTGCCTTATACATGAGAAACGATAGGCCCACACATTTTAGTGATATCATATAACTGTTATAAAATGACAACAATCCTTAAAGAACCTGGAAGAGACCACCTAAAAAAAGAGGCTGGCAATGAAATCAGTTATAAACAAAAGAAAAGCAAATTAATTCTAGTGAGGCCATTTAAACTCAAATGGGAAGACGCTGGCTTACTTTATTCAGAGCACAATATTTATGGTTTCTTTACTGTTTTATTATAAGAAGACACTGGAGGGTAACATTAATCTTTACACTGGCTTTGTGGATATGACTGATAGGTCAAGCATCAAGAATAACATTTAAGCTGAACTAATGCTTTGGAATGTTTATGCATCTACTCAGGACGATTTATTACCTTTCTTCAAAGATTTTGCTTTCATCATGCATGTGCCGTGACCAGAATTCCCAAGGTTCACATTAGTTCTCTGCTATTTTACAGCCTTGGTCAGTACTGGGTTACATAGTGACATCAAAACAAAGATGAAGAAGAAAGGCTAACTGCACTGAGCTGATACCTTGGAAAAAAATACATATAATGACAGAAAAGCATTGGGGCAGTTTCTCATTCTTTTCCAGAAGCTGACTTCATAACAGCTGGTAGCATTTACAGTCATGTCAAGGAAATACAAGACTTGTGGCATAAGTAATTCAATATGAACTTGGGCTTTCACAACTGTATTAATTTATAAATTTTATGACAAAGTATGTAAGATACTTATATAATTAATGTGCATTAAATCTATGAACATATTATGCTGTGTAGAACAGAGCAGAATTATTTAATTATTATCAGTAAAATTGCATTGATAACAGATCACATCTGTGAACAATACTTGCTGATAGAAATATAATTGACAAGCTAGTTCACAGCAAGGACGTTGTTGCTTCCTAATGGTATGCAGTTCAGTTTTGCAGATTCAGGCATAAGTGAAGTGAGGCCTGCAACCAAGACGATGAGCTTCTCTAATGTAACATGAAACTTAAGGCATAATTGGCCAGATCACATTTTCAAACACATGTAATGGGAGAGGTAAGCAGAACTATTTGTTGGGGTTAGGTAGACACTGTTTTAGGGTGTTAAATCAGTATTAAGACTGCACCCCATTGAGCTAGCAGCTAGAGAAAGAGAGAATGCTGTGGAAGAGTTTGGTAGCAATAAAGGAAACAAGAACAGGACTCACGTAAGCCGAGACCAAACTTGTGATATAGGAAGTCATCCACAAACACTGAAGAAGAGCCCCATTGTGTTACTAACTGTTATTACAAAGTGTTCATATCTCAACAGGAGAGGAAAACAATGACCATTGTCTTGGGGTTGAACTCAGGACCCTCTGCATTCTGTTGGTTATCACTGCCACTTGACCAACAAGGAGTTTCTTTTCTGGACAGTTATGTACCTGGAGATAATCTGTGTGAAGCTGGTTATTGAAGAGAATTGTGCATATTATATTAACTATTAGAGTCACATGATACAATACTTGTATTTATTAATTGTTAAGTGTGCTAGTTTAAAGAACCTTAACTAGCTACTTTAGAGCATGGTTGTAGAACACAATATGAGATAACTACTTCAATGAAAGCAGACATGTCTATGATGATAATACTTATATTAAAAGAGGCAATATGGCATATTAGAATACTGGTTGTAAGCTTGCTGTAAAAAATACAGTTATTGATAAAACCAACAATACACACACACATGCAAATAAGTAAACAAATTAAGTAATCAAAAAATAAGTATCGACTCATTATTAAACTGAAAACAAGCTATAACATGTCTGCAGAAATTTCAAGACAGTATAAAAACCAAAAGCAAAAAAAAAAAATAAGAATGCATAATCATTTGGAATAGGAAAACAATTAAAAATAAACAAATTGATTAATTAGGTAGTTCCATTTCATTTTCTTACTCAAGCATTTTAGTGCATGCATACCATATTTAAAAAATGCGTATACTCACTTTATAAACATAACTTTTTTTCTGAACTGAATTGCCACAAATACAGATGCAATTAAAACTTCAACAGCTCTGCCTGACTACTATGGTAAACACTTAACTGTCTATTCAGTGGACATCCGTCATAACATGTGTATATCTCTCACTTGCTCCTGCAGCCTAAATTTAATCGTTGTCTTAATCTTAAAAATAACAAAGATTAGATGAACACCTAAGGGCTTATACAACCTGCTCTGAACAACAAGTAAAACTGTCCTGTACTTTAAACTTATCACATTAGCATAACTTAATACCATTAATAAAAGTGAATTGAATAAGAATATTTTTACACTTACTTATATAGTTAAAAGTACCACTAAGTGTCACCTACTAATAAAATTCTTCCCGGACATCAGTAATATAATAACTTATGTATAAGCATGTTAGCTAAATGTTGACCTTTTCTATATGAAATGTTACAGCATGCACATAATACTTTAGATGAATGTTTGTCTGTGGATAAGAAAGACCAGCACAATACAATCAATTCCTTAGAAACAATACTATATACAGTAATAAAATATACAGATTTTCTATTGCCTGTTGTTTGCTTTATAGTTATTGAAGTATACTGATTGTAGTGAGAAGGAAAAGTGCAAAACTATTGACATGAAAGGATTATATTGTTAAAGGCCCAGACTGATATGGAATAAAATTAAAAAAAGAAAGGCAGAGAATGAAATGGAAATGCTATTTAGGAATGCTGGAGTTAGGGTATCGGGAAAAGTATAAAAAAATAACATACAATATGATGGACATAAAAACATGCCATACTACAATCAATCAATCAATCAATCTGTCAATAAATAAACGAACAAATGAATGAATAAAAATGAAGCTGGTGGTATGGAGGATGTAAATTCCAAATAAGCAGTTTTGAGAAGATAGACACAGTGCCATGACTAACACTGGAAAGGCCTCAGCAAGTCATGGTAAAGGTGCTAATTAAAAGGAGTGCTAAACTGCTTACTATCATTTTTTGTTACAAAAAGCATCTGAACAATTATTCTCTGTATGGTGATAAGATAAGAAAGAATATGGAACTGCCCAAGCTTTGAGAAGTAGTATGAATGACAGTAACATCTTATGAGGTGTCACAAATACTAACAGCATTACTGGGAAGATAACATAAAACTAGAGAGAATGACATATTATTTTGTATAGGGCATTACCCCCTCCCTCACATACGTCTATAGTATAGCTTAAATATTTTATTTAAATTCGATTTTATTTCAACTTTCAATAGTTTTGATAACAAGTTTTTACAAATTTGCCAATATTTATCACTTATTTACACAATTTTTATTTCTTCTATGCTGGTTTCTTAATATGCAGCCTATTAGATGGTAATATTTATAAATCTTTGGTATCATTAGCATCGGTAATATAGACAAACCATGTCCTAGAAAATGAATTTGCAAATCAATCATTTAGCTTAGCAAGCTATCAGTAAAAATTGCCAGCCCTTATAAAACCATGACCACGTACAAATTTATTCATGGTGTTGAAGAACTTTACCTACTCTTCTCAAAACTGATGCTTAGTTCAGACATTGTACAGCATAGTTTCAAGAATTTGTGAAAGATACTGCACTGGATGTAATTTATCTGTATTTAGAAAAAAGATTTTGAATCAATCCCTCATGAACCAATATTAAATAAAGTTCTGGCTCTGAAACTTAGCAAATACATTTTTGGCTGCATAAGTAAGTAGCTATTATACCATAAATGCCAGGCTAGAATTAGAAATTCATTTTTGTCATCTAAGGGTAAAGGAGTTCCATGCAAATATGTTTCATTGGTATATTCAATATCATTATATCCATTTTTTTAATTTTATTTACACTTTGTTGACCAGGTTAGTCCCACTAGACCAATTCATAGGTTCATAGGTTGGTACTAGGCTATCATCCCTAGGGCCTATACAAGACGAGCCATAACAATTCCCTGGCTATTTCTTCCCACACTATTTACTTCCCTGGACCCCTGTCTAGTAGGGCGATTGACATGATCTCTGGCATGAATTTCCTTTGTCTCATCCAATCGTCAAGGTTCCTTTTGAATAGGGCCAAAGAGGCACTTTGCTTGACATGTATGGGCAGTCTATTACAGAGTCTGGGGAGTCTCTGGGTCAGGAACCTATCCCTTCAGCATGTTTTGTTTATTGTGATGACAGGGTTTAGATCCCTGGAGCATGTGGCTTTTGAGGGATTGGGATTTCTTTACATGTAGCATGTGCAACAGCTCTGGGTCTGACATGGCCTTGTATGTTAAGCAGAGATTGCCTCTGAGTAGACGATATGTGACAGAGTATAGCTGGAGTTTTTAAAGGCAGTCAGCGTAGGGCATCTGCTTTAGGCCTGTGATTCTTTTAGTGAGGTATTTCTGTGGCCTTTCCAGTTGTTGCAGATGTCTTGAGAGGTGCATACCAAATGGGGCATTAATTAGGGATGAGTACAGTGGGACAATGACCTCCTTTTTTCTGGATGAAAATCCCTTAGTGATGAGGTGTGCCACATAGAAGGATTTCCTGACTGTTGTGGAGATGTGGTTATCGAAGGTGAGACCACTGTCCACCTGTGTCCCTAAGTCTCTTATCATACTTTCAGTGTTTAGTGTACTGCCACCTATGTGGTAATTCATGGGTACATGTTTTTTCCCAAAGGGGATAACTATACATATCTTGGCATTAAGCCCATGGCTCTGGCATCAAGCATCTGTTTCTGTAAGGCCTTTTTGTAGAGTATCCACATCATTTGGGGATTCAATAATGGCTCCCAGTTTGCAGTCATCTGCAAACTTTGTTAGCCAGAGTCCCTTAGTGTTATTCCTGTACTTCAGAGAAGTAGATGCCAAACAAGAGCAGTCCCAGGACTGAACCCTGAGATACTCCACTTGTCACTTGTCTGGAACTGGGTTTGGAGTTGGCTACTTTTACAGTGTGGGTTCTGTCAGTAAGTCAGTTAGCAACCCATTGAGTGATGTTGGGATTAATGCCCAGCTAAGTAAGTCTATCTATAACACCTACTCATCTTTTCTGGGGAGACCCAATGTGGTAATTCATACTGACTATGGGAAATTTGCCCATGGCACTTGGGAACTTCTCCTATTCCCAGCACATACATTGAGCGAGTACATGTGCACATCTCATTCCTAGCATAGTGGCAGCTGGGAGAATGGTGTGCAGCATGAAGACAGGAAGGATTGGAGGTAAATGTCATCTCTCAGGGAGATTTGTGTGGACAAATAAAGGATTCAGAAGTTGTTTTTCAAAAAAAAAATCTGTTTGCTAAGTCAGAGGAGATGGGAAAAGAAGAATGTATTGTTACAATCCTCCATTCAGCAGTGTTGCCTGATTTGCACAAGATGATTAATTAGAGTGAACCAGAAAATGGAAGAAACATCTCGTGGAGTAAGATAATGGAGAAAGTACAGGAGGAAGATAAGGAGGTGGTTCTAAAAGGAGACATTGTTCAAAAAAGAAAAACATATGCAGAGACAGTTGGAAATAGTTGGAGAGCAGGAAGAAAAGAAAAGAGATAACAGCATGAAAAGAAAATTCATACTGAGAACATAGAGTAAAAAGAATAAAGAAATGAATAGATATGAGGTATGGGGCACTATATTACTTCTCTTAGTCATGAAAGTACAAGAGGTAAGAGCTTTCATTTTGATAAACACAGAGACATTTTGTCACATTATTTTGAAGAGTATTCATGGTGTGGAAATTTTTCTATGTGAGTATGAAAAGAGACAGAATGATAGTCCATGGAACAATTATGTAGTAAAAGCTTTCTTTTTGAGAAACAAAGAAGAAAATCCATATACAATTTTGGAAAGAAGTGGAAAGACAGACTTTGAAAGGACATTTAAAAAAATTGTAGAGAAGTCATGGACATTTCAAAGGTTTATGATAACAAGGGTTTGTGGATTGGGGTATGGGATTGCAATTTTGTTTTGAAAACGTTAAAAAATGTACATATTCCAAGTATTATAAATGTTGAAGGCAATACAGGCATGGTAACATACTGAGGTCAACCGAGAACATATTATTTTTGTGGGAAAGAGGGACATTTTGTAAATAATTTTGATAAAAATAAATGGTATATATGTGAGAAAATAGATGTGAATTGGAATGTTATAAATATAAACAAACAGGGGGCATTTATGGCTGAATTGTAAAGAAGAGTTTCATAAAAAATTATGAAAAAGGGGGAGCATAAAGAACAAAATGAAAAAGAGTTGGAATTAGAAACAGAGGATAACTTAGAAAAATAAAGGAAAATAGGATGGGGAGGAGACAGAAACATATTCAGAAATTAGTAATGAAGAAGATATATGATGGCCAGTGGTGAAAAGAAAAAAGAATTTTATTGGGAGAAGAGTAAGAGACAGGAAAATAAAGTTTAAAGGAATAAATTTAAAAGAAATGAAGAAAGGAAATGGCTGATAGGTAATAATAATTGAAGAGGATAATGAAAAATTTGTATACAATTTTTTTCTTTAAATTAAAGAAAAGAGAAAGTAATAATTTAAGATTTTTTTGGTAAATATAAACAGTATTAAAATGTGGTAATAAAGATAGGGATTTTAGAATGGTATAATATAATGAGATGTAGATATAATTGTTTTGGAAGACATAAGATTCTTAATAAATGAAGAAGGATTACAAACAGAAAAAAATGGGCTGGAAATATAATATGGAATTAAGGAAATGAACATTGTTTGGGAATAGCAATAGTACATGGGACAGCAGTGAAGATACAAGATGCAACACTATTAAGAATGGAAGATTAGTTATTGTTCATTTAAGATGGCAACAGAAAGTATATAGAATTATAGCTTGATATGCTTATGTTATCTGTAAAGAAAGGGATAATCTATTTTAACAGATGCTAGATTATGTAGTAGTGGATGTAAATATAATAACAGGACATTTAAACTGTGATTTAAGGGGAAAAGAAAAAAAAAAGAAAGGAAAGGATATGAGAAAAATGGTAGAAGTTATGAAATGTGGTAAATTGGCTATATGTAATAGAAAATTCTGGAAATATAGAACAAGTATCCTTAAACCTAAAATGTATTACTTTATAATATCTGAAGGAATAAATATAGCATACAGCTTGGATAATTGGATGGGGAAATTCATCCCTGGTATGGCACCTATGTCTGTAATGGACAAAGGCAGCCTGTAAATATTTCATCTCCCAAGACCCTGCTTACACTTCACCAAGGGTACCAGAACTTGCCAGAGATTAGGGATGCATGGCTAGGCTTAAACGGCCCCAGTGGTCATTAGCCTAGTACACACCTATGAACCTAAGCAGGAGAATCAGCTGTAACAGGATTTGCTATCATTTGGAAATACAGATGGAGATAAATAAAAATAAAGAATATATTAAAATAGGAAAGGAAATAAAAAGAATAAATGAAAATGAATGGAATGAAAAAGGAAAAGGAATGTTTGGGATCTACACTCTTGTGATAGGAGAGGTAGCTTATACCTTTCTGAGTTGGGAATTTCTGGTTGAAGGCTTATTGTGTCTTGTATTCAAAAAGTGTCTCAGTTTTGGTTTAAACGCGTGGGCTCCAAACCAGTTATTTTACATTAATAAGGTTTGTGGCCTACACTCTTGTGGGAGGAGAGGGTAGCTTCCACTCTTCTGAGCTGGGAATTGCTGCTGAAGACTTATTGCACCTCTTATTCTAAGTGTCTTTGTTCTAGTTTAAGCACTTGGGCTCTAAACCAGTTAGTTTCCATTAGGAAGGCTTATGCTATACACTCTTATGGCAGAAGAGGTTAGCCTACACCCTTCTGAGCTGAGAACTACTGTTAGAAGGCTTATTGTGTCTGTTATTATAAAAGTGTCTTAATTCTGGTTTAGGAACTTGAGCTCCAAACCAGTTATTTGGGTCTATATTACATCATTGAGGGGGCTGTTCATCGAACGCCCTTTCATTGACATATAATAACTGAAATACCAAAACCCTGAATGGCCACATAAGTGAATTTTTGCCAGAGGAAAAAAAATGACTTGCCCAACACAAAAAAAAAAAAAATTGCAGACCCTATGAAGTGGGGAGCTTTGCCCCCCCACATCCTCCCTAGCTAAATATACCAACTCTGAGATTGTACTACAGTGGAGAAAAGGGCAAATCCCCGATGACGGCCAAGTGATTTTTTCTCCTGGGAAAAAATTCATTTAAGGGGCCGTTTCATGTTTTGGTATTTCAATTATTATGTGTCAATGAAAGAGCATTTGATGAACAGCCCCTTCAATGATGTAATATAGACTCAGTAATTTTATACTAAGAAGGTTTGCGGTAGTGCTCTTCTAAGCTGGGAATTGCTGGTAAAGGCTACTTGTGCCTGTTATTGTAAGAGTTATTGTTCTGGTTTAAGCACTTGGACTCCAAACTAGTTATTTTTCATTAGTAAGGTTTGTTATCTGCACTTCTGTTGCAGGAGAGGATAGCTTACATCCTTTTAAGCTGAGAATTGCTGGTAGAAGGCTTATCATGTCTGTTATTCTAACTGTATTTGTTCTGGTTTGAGTGTGCTGTTTTTGATTGGCCATAGGACCTTGCTTGTGTTTTTTTAATCAAATCTTCACTGCTATTTAAACATTATAACTGGACAATGCTTGCCTCATGACCTATGAGCTTTGAGGGATTTGCTGACCACAGTACTTGAGAAGAAGCGTGTTGCTGGTTTCTACTAAACTCTACAAAAGCTAAAACTTGCATTACCATATCCACTGTTTCAGTACTTGTTCCTTGCATTGTTTTTGTTACAGCTACATTAAGTGGGTATTTCTGTATTGAATAGCTGTACTTGCTGACCTTTTTTTACAGTATTTATTTAGAACTGCTGCTCCCACACAGCAGCGCCTAGGAGTGATTTGTATAGTTGTTGATCTCTCACAGTGTAAGTTTCCATGAAAATACCCTTACTATCTAGACAGATTTTTTAACTACTAACACATCTATTTTGCACATGACTTAGCATTATTTACGTTCCTTGTCTTATTGAGGTATTCAATATTTAAGTTTCTCTCACTACTACCTAGTAGATTAGTAGCCATGGATATGCACTTCCCAACTCTATCTGTGGCCAGTCTGGTTGAGATGGGTATTCTGAGGCATTGCCTCATGTACACTGACAACTCAATTATTTTTAATAAAACAGATAAAGTATGTGAGAGGTGTAAATACATTTAATACTGGAGACAAAACTCTTTCATACAACCAAAGCTAACCTTATAGAGGTTGTCTACACTCTTGTGATAGGAGAGGTTGCTTATACCTTTCTGAGTTGGGAATTTCTGGTTGAAGGCTTATTGTGTCTTGTATTCAAAAAGTGTCTTAGTTTTGGTTTAAATACGTGGTCTCCAAACCAGTTATTTTACATTAATAAGGTTTGTGGCCTACTTACACCACACCTACTGCAGAGGGTAAAGACCCTACACATAAAACTACTTATGTTGAGGCACTTACAGGTAACCTTCCTAAAACACTAAGACTTCCTGCACAGTACATTCAAAGAAAGGGTCCTCAGCTGTCATGTAAATACTCCGTTAAAACACCACCCACAGCTACACATAGTAACACTTTATTCAGTGCTACTACTGCTAAGCCCTTAAGGCAAACCAGTACACAGTCAAGTTTCCTGTTCGTTGCTGATTCTATAATGAGGCACACCAATGCTTCCCCACCAGACTGAGTAAGGAGAGAGTCACAGTTAGCTGCCTTTCCAGGGCTCGAATTCATCAAGTCACAGAGGCATTCAGGTCATTGAACCACAGGTACCAGTATGACTCTGTCATAGTCCATGTGGACATTAATGACCTGAGATGTACCTCCTTTGACTATATTTAGTTATTTATTTAACATTTGTTGACTGGAAGGTCCGACTAGGACAGAGCCTATTTTCAGCAGAGGCCCGGGGAGAAATGTTCCAGACGCATGTCTTTGAAATGTGGGAGTAAACCGGAGTACCCAGCCGAAACCCACACAAATGTAGGGAGGACATGCAGACTCTGCAGAGAAGGCACCCCAGCCGAGAATCAAACTGGAGAACCTCCTCCTGTGAGGTGACAACGTTAACCGCTACACCACTGCGCCGCCCACAAATATGAAGTGAGACATGATCAAGCTCACTGACTATGTGTCTCAGGCAAGTATCACTGAGCTGCATACTACCTTCTCCAACAGAAAATTATTGATTTTAACAATTGGCTTAGCTTCTGGTGTCAGCCCAGGAGGGTGCAATATTTTATGGCCTGGGAGGACACTGTTGACACACCATGCTGCTCCACCAGGGATGGTCTTCACTTATACCCTCTAGGCTTTTGGATATTGGTAAAGACCTTTTCTACCTCTGTAGTGCCTTTTTTAGGCAATGTTAAACTGATAAACCTCCTGACTTAACTGAACCTATGAAGGAATATCTGAAGGTGGTGCTGCTCAATGCTATAAGTCTAAAAAAGAAACTCCACTCCCTGGAAGCATTCCGCTCCCTAGAGAGTGTAGGAATCTGTGTAGTAAAGGAGACATGGTTTAAAGTCATGAAGAGTACCCTGGAAATGCAAGGTTATAATGCCTTACACAACGTTAGACCAGCTACTACACAGGAGGGAACTAAAGGTGGAGGAGACTCAGCTTATATTAAAATTGACCTCACATCCAGACTAGTCAAAGTGTATGAGCCACTGGAACCCACACATGTGTAACTCACCATAAACTGGGTCTCACACCATATCCTTGCAACCTATAGGTCCCCCTCTATATCTCAGGAAACCTATACACCTATCTCAATGTACTAGAGTCCCTCACCATTCAAACCAATACAATATTCATGGGGGATCTCAACTACCACTCTATAGATTGGGAATCTTACACCACTTCTAATGCACAATCCCAGTGATTCCTAAACTTTGTTAATGCCAACATCCTGGAACAGTTGGTCCATTCTCCTACCAGCTGTACAAACATCCTAGACCTTGTACTTATGAACATGGGGAAGTGATGTTCCTCACCCAGTGTAATGTCTTCGCTTGTCAGACCTGACCATAAGGCAGTATTACTTGAAATTAAATCTGGGGATCTAGCAGAGCCAAAAACCTTTATGAACCATTCCAAGGCTAACCTCTCTCTATTAAGTGACACCCTGGCTAAATTCCAAGCACCTGAAATCCAGTAAACAATATAGCATATGCTGAGCTATTTACAAAATCTCTGCACAGCCATATTGATAACTGTACATAGCAAGCTCATATTAAAATAAGGCAAACTCCAAAGACAAGTCACCCTGGTGGAAACACAATATCAATCGGTTATACAGCAAAAGAAAAAAAATCTTGGCCAAGCATAGGAGAAACATAGCCCTACGTACTAAAAGCCCTCTGACCAATTTAAACAGATAGCTAAAAGGGTTAATTAATGCTTCAAAGGTTAAAGTTGAAGAAAAAAAATAGCTTCTCGTGCAAAGGACGACCACAAAACTTTCTACAGCTATGTCCACAGCCTCAGGGGAACAATGTGCAGTATTTGTAAATGGCATCACCCACAGTGAAATGGAGGCTATTGCCAACTTTTTGGCTGACAGGTTCAGCTCAAATTTCTCCTGTCACCCCCCACTGACAGTCCAAAGGAAATACCATATACCACAATCCTCTCAACTGTTACTAAAGAGTAGGTCTTCAATGCACTTTCCAAGGCCATAAATACTGCATGGATGGGCCCAATAAGATCCCAGGTTGCTTAATAAATAGTATGAAACCTGACCTCTCTGGTCTGAATCATTTTTCAACTGCAGCCTACAATTAGGTTTTGTGCCAAAGGAATGGATGAAGGCTACAGTCATTCTCCTGCACAAAAGGAGGTCCAACCACTCATCCAGGTAACTATAGGCCCATAAGTCTGACCAGCCTGATATATAAGGCCAGGGAAAGAATCATCATGGGCATGATAAATGAAGATGTAGGTAACCTGAAAATGCTGGACCCATCATAGCTTGGCTTTGTTAAAGGAAGGCCATGCCTATTAAATCTGATGGACTTCTTTTGAGAGGGTCACCAAAGCAATGGTTGAAGGCAAGACTATGCACACAGCTTACCTCAACCTGGCCAAGGCGTTTGATACAATACTGCACGCAGGCATTATAGACAAGCTCACTCATTTAGATATAAACCCTTTTATCGCCCACTGGATAGTCGACTGACTCACTGATAAGACCCAGGAGGTCAAAACAGGTGAGGCCACCTCCACCAAGTGGACAGTAACTAGAGGAGTCCATCAGGGCTCAGTATTGGGACCACTCCTTTTTGGCATCTGTTTCTCTGAAATGGAAGCAAATGCTGAAGGTTTATGGCTGACTAAGTTTGCAGATGATTGCAGGCTGCGTGTTATCATCATCTCTCCTGCAAACACTGGCATTCTTCAAGAAGGCCTATCTCTGACTAACAAATGGTGCCAAAGCCATGGTTTTAAACTCAATGATAAGAAATGCATAATTGTACCCTTTGGGACGTCAACCATTCCGGCTAATTACCATGTTGATTATACCCCCCTAAGAGTCAACCCAGTTTTCAGGGCTCTCAGTACGTTCATAGGCAGTAGTCTTACCTTCAACCACATGTGTGCACAGTGGTGAAGAAATCCTTTTATGTTGCATAACTTTTAAGTAAGGGCATGACATCTAGGTCAAAGAGGTCATTATCCCACTGTACTGTGCCCTTATCTGGCCACTCATAGAGAATCATGCTCCCTTCTGTATGTAGAGCACTTCCTTTCCCTCTACTCAGTCTCCTATAGATTTCTCAGGGGTGATTTATGCCTGGCTTACAAGGCATCTGCAAACCCTACATTTATGAATACCCTGCATATTTGTAAATCAAACACTACCAGAAATACAAGTACTAGGGCCCTGAATTTTGTCTGTGGTTTAAACAGAACATTGCTGGAGAGAAAGATATGTGTTCCAGAGACTGCCCCTCCTATGGAACAGGCTTCCCATCCATGTAAAGCTGAGTTCATCTCTTACCCAATTTAAGGGTAACTTAGACCAGTGGATGGGGAATATGAAATTTACACTTGGCCTAGCACTGATGTCCCTTATGGACAGAGGTTGCTCATAAATGTCTGTCCCTCAATGTCCTATTTGGATACAGAACATCATTATTCATTTGGAAAAATTTGGCTAGGCTTAGAAAGGCCCACCCAGGTTGTTAGCCTAGTAAAACTCTATGAATCCATGAAAAACTGTACAGTTATGGAGAGAGCATGATACTATGACAGCATTATAAAGAAAAAGAAATATACAAAAAAGTATGAAAAGATTAAGGATTTATTACATAAACAAATATATCTACTATAAGGAAGAAATGCCAGCATGCTTAAGTAAAATTGTGAAAGAGGATAATAATATAATGAGAGAAATGAAAAATAAGAAAGGAAAGGTAGAAAGAAAACAAACACAGATTATGGAAATTGTGGTACATTGTGCAGAAGAAATGTTTAAGGCAAAAAGAAAGAATATAATAAAATATGAAAAGTAAAAAAAAATCTCAGATCATGTAAATAAGGAAGTTGAAAAAAGATTACTTTGTATGAGTTGGATAAAGTGAGTGCTTAGACATGTAAATATAGATTCAGTAGCAGACCCAGATGGAATAGGATATGAGATATATAAAAATGTAATGGAATTGCAAAAAGAATATTTGTTACATGTTTTGAATGAATGATTGCATGAAGGTTTTGGCTATAATAAATTGTATAGTGGAATATTAAAATTTATATGGCAAAAAGGAGAAAAAAGAATATATAAAAACTGGAAGACCAATAGTATTAAATAATACAGATTATAAGATATTTATAAAGATAATACAAAAAAAGATTTATATGATATGAAAGGAAAGGATGTAAAGAATTTATAATGAGTGTAAGAGAAATTGTGCATGACATTTTAAATAGAAGAGAAGATGCAAAACTTATGGTGATATTAACAAAGCCTTTGATACAATAAAGCATTAGACGTTATGGGAACTATAATTTTAGTAATAAAATTAAGAAAGTTTGTATGACAGCATATACTAATAATTTTGGTAAATTGCTGGTTAAATAAAGAAATAGAGATGAGTAATGGGATAAGATAAAGATGTCCTATGAGTTGCATATTATTTGCTTTAGTTATGAACATGGTAATATGTGAGGTAAATTGTAAAATGAAAATTGAAAGGTGTGTTATGCAAACAGTTGCAGACATTCCACTTTTGATGATGTGCAGAAATTATGATGAATAAAAACAGTTTACAGATTAAATAAGCTGTATATTGTATAGCTGAGTGTTTAAAAGAAATAGGCATGACGTTAAGTAATGGTACAAGCAAAGGTCTGGGAGATAGGGTAAATATAGGAGGAATGTAATTCACAATAAAAGAAATTTCAGTACTGGGAATATATTTTGGTTATAAAGAAGTAAGTGGAACATGATGGGAAAACTTTTAAAGGAATTAAAAGAAATTTGTTTTTCATGGAAAGCATACAGATTATCTTATAAGAAAATTGTATTTAGTTTGATAAATTCAATATTAATGAGAAAATAATGCCTCTATCAAGTGTGTTTATGATTGCAAGAATATATGAGAAATAATTATTAGAAGTGAGTTTTACATTTATATGGGGTTCTAGATTAAATCCACTAAAGAGAAGAGTATTATATATGAATAAAGATGAAAGAAGACTAGGACTTCTAAATCCAGTAGTATTTCTAACTTCTTGTATAAAGATTTGAAATGAATAAATGAGAAAAATGAGAAACTAGTAGTAAGACTGTTTAAATATAAGTATGAAAAATTTGGAGAAATAAAAAATAAAAGAGAAAATTAATGATTTGATGAAGAAATAGAAAATGATCAAGGAGAAATAAAAATGTGAAAGATAAAGGTTGGTGAGATAGAAGAAGGTTGAAAAACATTGTATAAAAATGTAATGGTACAATATTATTGTATTAATCTATGGGAAATGTTTCCAGAAGAAAAGATTATAGCTATAAAATAAATAAATAAATGCTGTAGTAATAAAGTAGAATGTCAAGATTTGTTGTGGAGACTGGCAGTAAATTACCAATGAAAGGAAATATGCCTACTAAAAAGAAAAGTGAGACAATATGTCTATATTGTGCTGAAGAAGAAACTGCAGAACATGTTTTTTTTAATGTAAGACAGCAAAGAAATTAAAGGGAACAGTTATGTGAAGAGAAATTTTTGGAGATTTAAAAGAGAGTAGTCATATAAATAAGGATAGGATGGAATAATGATAGTATAAGAACAGATAAAAAGAATATAAAACATGAATGGAGAAAAAAAAATTTTTATGTAGTATGTGTGATTTGGAATGAGAGATTAAATAAGATTATGTTTAAGAAAAATCAGATGGTAGTTATGGAAAAACGAGTGGAGGGTCTAGTATGAGAAAAATGTATACAGATGGTAGGGATAATGTTGATATTTTTAATATACAATATATAAGGGTGTGATTATGTAAGCAACTGTGTAATTTTGTAAATATGTTTAAATATGTATATGTATAAATAATGCAAGCATGTAAATTTATAAATAATGTGTTATATAAATGAGATGTAAATAAATAAAGGACCTCTACTGTTTTCAATACATACCATGAAATCCTTTATCATATCAAAACCACATTTGGTCATGCAGATTTGCAAATGATTCCATTGCTGTCACCTTGGTCAATAATATGCAAGATGAATTTTCTTTACAATGTCATCTAGACACTCACTGCATCATAAGCACAGTTGAATTTCTTTTAATACTAAAAATTACAATGTAGTGTACTGCATTTTTTTCTCATTGATAAACAATATCATTACTCAATCAATGACCATGATTTACCTATAAAACCCTTTGAGTCTTGGTTGCAGTTTTTGCTATCATACAATGTTAGCAATATCACTAGAAGATGCTTCCTGGTTACCAAAGAAAGTCTTCATCCTAGTTTACATAGTAGCCCTACTGTAATGGTGTGTACAAGGGTTTGATAAGTTCAAACTTTGATTATGCTAGTTCCTCTTGTTGTATTTCCTAGGTGGCATCTGAAAATGGAACATGACTACAAATATTTTACCATGAAAATGAATTGTTTAAAGAATTTGCCCTATAAGAACAGATTTTCATGCTATGTGTCAATACAGCCAGCTATATACTTCTCAGAGCTGATTTAATATTTGTGTGCAAGTGTCTTGAATTTACCTTAGGAATCAGCTTTGTACATATTTATTTTAAATTTATAAAAAATATACATATAATGTTCCTGCAATGGGCAAAATGTCATTGGTAAGAAATAGCTGAGATGAAACTGACTGCTTCATGATATCTGAATTTGGTTTGGTAAGTACTTAAGCAGAGAGTAAGGAGAAAAAAGTAGAAATGCCTGCAAACAGATTGTAGATTGAAACCAGCAAGAGATTCTCACAGTTTCTTCATCATTGGAAGAGACTACAGCAGGTATTGGGAAACATCTGTCAGCAAAAGAAGGAACAAAAGAACAGCCATTCACCTAAACTTTAAGTTGTTAGTGATACTTTCACAACCACTACAAAGTATATACAATGGATTAATCAATACATAGCATGGAAAAGGAACAGAGCAAAACCTCATTCGTGTTACTTTGCCTAATAAATGATTTCACTTAGACACTAAGATATTCAAAGAAGCAGATTTCAGCAGTTAGCTTTTAACAAGTGAGAAATGATCATAATCTCTTAATTGCTCTTTACAATACTTACTAGATAAAACCGTTTAAAGCATGTGGATGGGTATACTGACATAGCAAACAAAAACCAAACTCTCATGTATGCTGTTTTATGAAACTCTGCGTAATGAACTTTTATAAAATAAAGGTTTAATATAGGAAAGACACTACTCACAGCATATAATTTGCAATGTGTTGACAGTGTGCCTGTAGACATGCTTCAGAAATCATGATAATCAAGAAAGCTTTTATTCTTTGTTTTTAGCATCGTTTCATTGAACAAAATCTATTATTTTATTATTTGGTTTCTTTAAAAAGAACTGTGAATAATCTTCCTAGTGACGTAAAAATACATGTGGTAATAAGTGTGTATGAACCCATGTCCATCTTGTAAAAACATGATTAATAGCACATGTTAACAATTAAGCTCTAGCAAGTTCAAATGCTGGTTAAACTGTATTTTTATTAAATGCACAGGACTTGCTGCAGCTGGTAAGTTTGCATTATGTTATATTATCTTGATATATGTAAAATATTGCACTTAAATTTTAGAAGTAGCAATTGCAATCAACAAGATCAAACATATTACAGAAAAACTACTACAGATCAGTGCAAAGTTGCAAACACTATGTTTCAATAAAAATCCCTTTGAAAATAGACTGCCTCCCCTGCAGAAAAAAATTGAAAGATTAACTTTGTTAAAGACTTATGTGTTACACAACGCATAAATATATGAATATAAGATATCATTTATCAGGTTTCAGAGGCTGTAGTCACTCTGTTAAAAAAAGCATATGCATGTTACTGTATTTTGAAAGATACTCAGTAAAACATCATGATACAAAACAAAAACCTAATGAGGTATTAAATAACCAACTCTGGGATTTATTAAAGGGCCTAGCATGAGCTCTAGGTTCTGCTCTCTTGACATTTTATTTTGTGATGAAGAAAGACCTCATTATAGCCTAATTTGCATGACTCCGAATTGCAGTTAACTACTGCAATGTGCATATCAGTGCTGATCTGCATGTCACGATAGTTAAATGCTTGACTGCATCTTGTAGGCATAGCTTTCCATCCCCCTCAGTCACTTTCCCACTCACACAAGTACACATTCAAACATATACACACACACACACACACACACACACACACACACACACACACACACACACACACACACACACACACACACACACACACACACACACACACACACACACACACACACACACCACACACACACACACACAGTAATACCACAGTCCCTGTACCTGTTCTTGAGTTGTTTGTCCTTTTCCTATATCTCTTTTCAAGGCCATAGGCCATGATTGAAAGATGCAGCACATGTTGCAAGTCATATCCCTGGTGTGTAGTGGTTCCCCCACCCTGCGCTTCACGTAGCAGTTTAAGTGTCATTAAGTACTTCCCAGTTTCTAGTGATTCCCCCACCTTCAAACCCCCTAGTAGTTTAAGCACCATTAAACCACAAGTGTAGTATCCTTGATGGCTAGGGGTCCCTCACTCCCAATCCCCTTACTGGTATAGGTGCCTCTAAAGCACAAGTGTAGTATCCTGGGAGTCCAGGGGTCTCCTCACCCAATGTTGTAGACTATGCTTGTTAGTCTAATGGTGTGTAGAGGCATGACAGCCACCCCAACACACTCAAGCACGCATAGTTCATAGTTCATAGTTTAGTAAACAAGTAAACATGGACATCAAACACACATAGACACACTTATACACATGCACACACACACATGCACAGTCCCCCTACCCACCTGGTCGCACCCACACTCTCATCTATTCATCGATTCGCACAAACACACAAGTGCACATACATAACCCCCTCCCCACAGGCTGTGTTTACTACTGCAATGTGGTAGGGCCAGCTGTGCTGATGTATACGTCTGAGCAATTTTATGAATTGCTCTGCACATAAAAGCCTTCCTGTAAGCAGTTTCAGGATACAGAGAGTGAGTGAGTGAGTGAGTGAGTGAGTGAGTGAGTGAGTGAGTGAGTGAGTGAGTGAGTGAGTGAGTGAGACTGAGAACATATAGCTAATTAGTATATGCCTCTCTTCTGCACTGCCTCATTAGCATACAGCATGGTCATAGAACCAGCCCTATACAAGACTACATAGCCTTGTGATAAAGCACTGAGCCACTCTGTATTCGAGCTATCTTTGTATTCAGAAAGGTTATCTCAACTTGTGTACACATTGTGGTAACCTTTATAAATTAACATGATAATTTCTACAAGTAAATGTTAGAGAACAGGGGAGGATTAAGGATCATTCCACAGTTATATCCACAAATATACACACAGCAACAAAACTACAAAATTATATGAGTTTAGGAAACTTTTCTAGAGAATTGATTGTATGATATGTTGCAAGATGTAATAAACTATATTCACCTTTGAAATTAAAACTTTTATGCCATGAGTTTTTTTTAAATTCACTGAAGATAGATGTTTAAAGCTATGTAGTTTATTAGATGAACTGACTGATATTATTATGTGGTCAATGAAGATGTAATATAACCAATTTACATACAAATGCATATTAGTGATGATGCTAATAATACAACTATTTCAGGTGTGCTGTTACAAAAATACATTAAAAAGAAGCTCTTAGAACTGATACAATCTCTTGGTGTACATTTTAAGGATCTGACCTGAATAAAAGGCATTTAGACTTATTGCAAAATGAGTTTCTTTAACGTTAGATATACCATACATGATCCTAAAAGGAAAGTCTACGGGAATTAATCATTTAAAAATTACAAGAAAGATACAAGATTTTAAAGGGAAAAATACTTGATCGTGCAAGTAAAATGATTACCTTTAGGATGAAGTAATGCAGTAAAAGAAAAAAATAGTAATCCCTGAGATTCAACAATGCCTACACTAAATGTACACCATTCTGAGTGAACAGACAACACAGGCATAACTCACAGCTTCTGCCTTCTAATTTTACTTTTCCTACTGATATTCTTGCAGCTTTAAATATTAACAGGTTTTCATAAAGTTTACCACAAAGTGTAGACTACATCTAAACTTACTGTTATCTTTCTAAGTGATTAGAAGGGCACAACAATGTGATAAGAATGTTCTAGAATATACTTAGTGCACACTTTGTGTAGGCTTTATTGAATCTGGCCCATTATTAACAACAGTAGGATATTCTACTTTTGCTTTCTTAAGCTATTGTAACAAACAAATGTCTTACTCATATATCTAGGTGCCAGATGCTGGGATAATGGACACTATCTTACCTAGATGCATTTTTGTTTAGATAGCAAAAGTGGAAGCAACTTTGCATGTTATGCGTATTCAACAACAATGCTTATATAGTCCATTCATGTGTCCTTTTACAATACTGAATTAAAAGAAAATTATTTATTTTGTACGCGAAGTGCCTCCAATATGCTGAGATTTCACAGGAAATTTTAAATAAGGAAACAGATTACCAGGGCTATGAACGTTTTGTAAACTGAGATGCATCAAAACCTGTTTACAAATAAGTACATTCTGGATAACAAACTGACTGTCAAGATAGTGTGAACAGCAGCATTAAATGGCACAAAAAAGATTTCCAAGCACCATTCAAAGTCCATCTGCAGGCTTAGCTGGGCACCCACTCCAGAATAAAAGACTACATGCTCATCATTGCTGCAGTATGCTTAGCTATATGGGTTATATCCTGCCAAGGATATAACAGCTGACCAGCTTCCAAAGCTTCAGAACACCTTCAAAATGCCTAGACTGTCAGGCAGCTGTAGATGAGCTGGCTAAAAAGGTAAGTTTGGGTGTCAAGCCCTTCAGAGCTTTCCTGCCATTGAAGAGAAAGTTAAGCAAACACCCTTTGCCATCACAGCAGGCTAGTGGTTTACGTCAACTACAGAAGGGTGACTTTACTGTGGCCATAACTTGCTCCTCAGACCATTCATCTTTTACCCCCGATCCCACTGGTGTAGCACCTACAGCTACTATCGATGGGGAGTTAGCCACATCCTCTGCGACTATTGGGGTCATCTCAGTGGTCAAGGTTGAACCATTCTTGTCAGTCCTAGGAGAGAGACTGGGGAAGATTACCTTGCTTGGTCAAAATGTTGTGCTCAACCCTGGGGAAGCTATTGCTGCTGAATGTTCAATGCTGTTGAACATGAAGGGACAGATACAGGATTTTCACCTCTGCTTTATGATTCAGACTCAAAGGAGAGCTCAGTTTTTGATTCTCCCTAAGGGGATGCCTCTTTCTTTGAGACTATTTCAAGAATGTCAGTGTTTTCAGAGGGAGAACACTGAGGTTTCTCAGTCCCTTAGATAATACTATGAGCTGTTATAGAAGGATTTTCTAGAACCTTCACCCATTCTTCCAGTTCTGTCAGCTCTGGAGAATGTGTGTTTCACTGCCTGCAATTATCCTGATAGTTAACCTACTGCCCCAAAAAAGGCAGATTGAATTTATAAAGTTCCTCAGTCTCTTAAGTTTTTATACAGTTATCCCAAACCCATTTCCATTGTACAAGTTGCAACTCATTGTTTATAGAGTGTGTATGGCTCAATTAATACTTCTTCCAGGGCTGTGGCCACTGGAACTGTTTGGAGGAGATTTGTCTGGCTGTGTTCTAAGAATCTCCCAAATTATGTGAAAAAACTAGATTTTAAATTCTCCTTTGGATAGAGATTTTGTTTTTGTTTTTTGTACTGTAGAGGTTAACAAAATGTATGATGAAAGGGGTGAGCAACAAGGAATCTCTAAGATTTTCAGCCCTCCTTTTCCTAAATTTTCCAAGGGATTCTCTAACCCCTTATCCAATTATGGCAAAAAAGCAGTCACAACAAAGTGCAGGTAAACAGATGTTTAAGAAGAAATGGAAGAAATGGCAAGGGGGTCCCTAAAGAATTCAGGACCCCTCTCCAAAAGCCAAGGACAGTTCAACAAGTCAGGATTATACAGTATTACAGTACCTTGACCCCCCCCCCCCCGGTAGTCCCTTTTCCCTTCCAAGAAAGTCTGAATCTCTATGTTTCTCTTTGGCAACAAATAGTTTCAGACAATTGGGTTCTGAAGATCAGTCATTAAGCTTACTTATGCCAGTGGGAAAAAATCCCTCCTTTCCAGGGAGTAATTTCTCATCCATCAGACCAGACTCCTTTATTTCCCCCTGTCTTCAACACATACTGTCCCAGGGAGTGAAAGAACCAGTTCCTCCTTCCCAGGATGGAAAAGGCTTTTATTCAAGGATGTTTTAGTGCCAAAGAAAGAAAGTGTTTGGCTTAGGGACCAGTTCTGGATCATTCTTTCCTAAACTTGTTTGTGACAGTGCCCACGTTTAAAATGGTGTCGCTTCACAACCTGTTATGTCTTCTTCCTCATTTAACGTTTCTTTTGTTTTTCAAGTGCTCGCTCTTGCAATCTGTTTATAAAATGAGATGGCTCAAAACAAGTGGTGCACCACCCTAAAGGGGAGGAACGACTTGAATACACCCTGAATTATATATACCAACTGCACAAGTGCACAATTGTACAGCATTGAATAACTGAGAACATTTCTAAAATAGCCCACAGTGGTATTGGTAGATCAGTCACTTCCTGCTCACATGAACAAGCACATGATTAAGATCTCATGATATGAGGATAGGCTAGCAAGCCAGGAAGAAGACTTCTTAAAGTAGTAACTTCTTGCTGTGGTGCATCCTGTCATGATAGCACCTTGAGGATGGCCTAGCCAAACATGACAAATTTAAGAAAGTGACAATGACAACATAGGAAAGCGCCAACACTTGTTAAATATAGAGTTGTAAGATTAGATTGTCAGAAAATGAACATACTGACCATTGACAATACTGGAAGAATAAACATTCGAAAATGATAAGACTGGAGAGATGGTGGGAGTGCAAGAGAGTGACAGAGTGAAGGAGAAGACAGGGAAACAGCAGGCAAGTATAGCGCCTTAGGAATGATACAAGTGGATATGGATGTAACTGTCAAATTACATAGTCTGACTGTAACACTGAAAATAATAGTGTCAAAATGACTAACTCACAGGGATGTTTGAATGGAAAGACAAGACTTGACACTTGAACTCAGGTAAGACATCTGGGAATTAATAAACAGAAACAGTGTCTAGCCAGAGATACCTGGGTAATGAGTTTGTGAGTTAAAAAATGATTGTACAGAGCTTGATATAAGACAAATTAGTAGCTAAGAGTTGACATATTTGGGGCAAAATTGATAATATTTATGTCATAATACAAGGTAGCAGCAGTGTAGTTACTCCAATCTAATACAGTAAGTGCATGATTTCACTGCTTGCCACACAGGAGCAGATATTAATTACAACTTATCTTTATATCCTTGCAATACTGCATCAGTACTTTCAAAGAACAGCTACATTTAATTAAACCTAATACCATTTATATGCTGAAAAAAATGCATTAATTCTACCAGTGCAAGAGTCAGTGAGAGCTCAACACTGGAACATGCCAGCAGCCTAAATAAATATGACAGTATTCGAATGTGTTCTATGATAATAACAGTTTGCTGAGTTTTATCATTGTTGACTTTGTTGTATTGTATATATTATTTAATGCATTGCTATTCAAAATAGCAGTAGAAAAAAATCACTAGCGATTTTAAAACTTCCTAACAACCAAATTAGAGCAATGTGACTTGATGCCAACTCCCTGATTACATTTTCAAAATGCTAATATTCCTTGAAACTTTACTCACTGAAATGTACATAGTGTGACATCACTGACTGTATGAGGCCAGTGTGCAAAGCACTGGAATTTTCTCCTTTCCCCACTTTTGTGCAACCATGGTGGTATTTCAGTGAGGGGATGTGAGAATGTGGTCCCCACATGGGGGTGTAGAGGTGCCTGCAGTTCTCAATCAGCTATGAGCAAGGAATCGCTTCTCAATTATTTGCATGTTGATCCATCACAGATTAAGCAATGTTCAAGCATGTTTCAAACTTACTTTAAGGATTCATCTTGAACCACACAATCTCTTTCTGAAAAAAAAAAAATCTAACACTTCCTATTGTAAAACTTCTAAATTTGGCGCAGACATTAACTCTTAAGATTACTCCAAAATTCTGCTGAACTCTCTTTAATAGGCAAAATTGGGCAACAAATTCTACAATATCAACTGACACTGGCATACATAAATACTATAAAACTAATCATCCCCTTCAATAAGTACAAATCTCAGATGGTATACTCCAAATACTCCAAATAAACAAAGATTCATAGATAGTTACTACCTCCTAATTTTGTATTTCTGTCTCCTCTTAATGTATTTCTAAACTGCCAGTATCCTTAAGTAAGCCATCTCAAAGTAATTTCAAAATCTGCTAATTTAAAGGAATTGTAAGGACCACTGAAAGATTTCTAGTTATCATATTTTGTAACTGATGAATTTCAAATTTTTGTAAGAAATGTATAACAATTTCTGTGAAGTGAGTTTGGTACTTGTATGTACTTATGATTGTATTCACTTCTGGCAAGCATGTAGAGTGAAATGACAATTTTTGTACATGTATATTCGCCATACTGTATTCACTTCTAACACGTATGCAGAGCTTTCTTCTTATTTCGTTAAAAGGGCATTGCCTACCTGAATGAATAAATTAAATTGCATATGGTATATCATATAACATAAACTAAGCTCTGCACTAACTAGCTCAAACATATATTTATTTATTTATTTATTTATATTTGTTGACCGGGAGTGTCCGACTGGACGTAGGTCCATTTTCAGCGGAGGCCTGGGGAGAAAAGCTCCACAGTTAAAATAAACAGACAGTAGTTACATTAGATTGCATAGCGATTAACAATTTACATAGCAATTACTTACAACATATTTACAGATGAAGAACATAGTACATCAGTAGACAACTAGAATATTTATCTGTGAAGTACATAACGGACATTAACAAATTTTAAAATAAGAAGTTCCTGCTGTATAAGTACTAGGCTTATGAGCATCTGAGCTTGCTATAATCAAGGTAGTTAGTGGATTGGAAAGAAAGGTAGTGGTTGGATGGGGTGGGTGATATTAGAGTGGGAGTTGCAAGGGCATAGCCAGCATGTTCTTAGGTGCGCTTTTAGTAAAGTTTTGAAGTGGGTGCATGATGGTACGGAGGTAATTGTGGGTGGGAGGGAGTTCCATAATTTGGCTATAGTGCAAGAGAATAGTGCTTCACCAGCAGAGTTATTGGCTTTAGTGATCTGCAAGTGATTTTTGTTGCTGGATCTTAGTGGTCTGGTGGTACGATAGGGTTGGAGTAGATTCTGGAGGGATGGGACATTTAGTGGATGGTTTACTAGTTTGTGGGCGAGTGAGAGTTGATTCCATTGAAGGAGGTGAGGGAGTTCAAGCCAGCCCAGTTCAGCAAGTGTGAGACAGTGGTGACTATGGTAGGATGCCCCTGTGGCGAATTTGGCAATTTTGTTGTAGCAGGTCTCTAGCTTGTTTAGATTGCATTGCCTTAGGTTGGTATATATTGGAGAGGCATAAAGTAGGGTGGAGATAAGGTGGGAATTTGCTATTGAAATCTTTGCTGCTTTGGTGAGAAGATGCTTATTTCTGTATAACGCTCGTAGTTTTTTGTGGACTTTTTTTATGTTCATGGATATGTGACTGTCAAATTTTAGTTTATTGTCTATTTCCACTCCTAGCAATTTGGTGTGTTCAGTTGGGTATATAGTGGTATTGTCTTTTGCTGTGATGTTAAAGTGAGAGTTGTTTTGAGTATGTTTGGTGGGTTGGAAGATGAGTAGTTTAGTTTTGTTTGGGTTGAGTATTAATTGGGCATCGGATAACCAAGTTTCAACAGAGGAAAAGGCTTCCTGTGTGACTTTTTGCAGTTTGGGTAGGGACTGGGCTGAGCAGATGATGGTCGAGTCATCTGCGTATTGTATGAGTGTGCCATGTGTGGTGGCAGAGGCTAGGTTATTTGTGAAAACAGAGAAGAGTAGGGGTCCAAGGATGGATCCTTGGGGAACCCCTATGGAGACAGGTAGTTGGGGAGATATGTCATTCTGCCATACAACGGATTATTGGCGGTCAGACAGGTAACTCTGAAACCAGTTGGTGACTGATTGTGAGAAGGATAGGTTATTGAGGACAGAGATATGTTGTTTGTGTGGGACCATGTCAAATGCTTTAGATAGGTCTAGGAAAGTAGCAGAGGAGAGATAGCCATTGTTTTTATGCTGAAGGATAGTGTTAGTAAAGGAGAGTAAGGCAGTGGTGGTGCTATGGTTTGGTCAGAAACCATGCTGAGTATTGGAAAGGAGGTTGTTAGTAAGGAGGTAGTCTGAGACCTGAGAGTGTATGCATCTCTCTAGTATTTTGGAGAGTGGAGAGAGAATAGCTATGGGGCGGTAATTGGTTAGTTCTGTGGAGGGTCCGCCTTTGTGGAGGGGAATTATATGTGCTACTTTCCACAGTGTGGGAACATAACTTTCTGACAGAGATCGGTTAATCAAGATGGATACTGGGTAGGCCAGAGCATCAGCTGCGATTTGTAGGTATTCACTTGGGAGTTTGTCTGCTGCTAATTTGGGGGGTTTAAGTTTAGTTAAGAGTTTTTTTATGTTGGAGGTAGGTACAGGAGAAAAAGAGAAGGCAGTGGGGAGATTAGTAGTTGAAGGTGTGGGTTGGAGGGAAGTGTTGTTTAGCTAGTGATAGTATGGTTTGTGTGAAGTGTGTGTTGAATGAGGTAGCAATATTTTCTGAGGAGTGAGGGATGTTAGGAGGAGGGGTACTGACTTTACCTGGGTGGAGGATGGAGTCTATGGAGGACCAGAATTGTTTGGGGCTGTGTTCGGAGGAGTCTAGGGCAGACTGGTAGTATTGGAATTTGTCCTGTTTTATTAGTTTTTTGACTCTATTGCGTAGTTCTAGGAATTTCTGTCTAGTTGAGGGGGTCTTGGTTTTGCGCCAGTGCTCCCAGGCTTTATCCCTGTTTTTAATTTCTAACTTAGTGGTTTTCTGTAGCCATGGGAAGGGTTGTGCTTTGATTCTGGAAAGTCTTATGGGGGCATGGTAATTAAGGATGCTCAGGAAGGTAGTATTAAAAAATTCAACTGTGTCATCAAGACTGAGGTACTTTAGAGGATGCCAGTTGCATTCTTTGAGGGATGAGATGAATGTGAGTGGGTTAAAGTTTAGTTTTTTAAGTATCTGATGGTAGACGACAGGTTTAGCTTGGTATAGGTATTTTTTCAGTAGGAATGTTGGGGAGTGATCACTGAGGCTATCTGATAAGCAGCTTGTTATATATGACTGGGGGCTCTTACTGACTAGTATCCAGTCCAGGGTAGTGTGCTTGCTAGAGTTTTTATTTATCCTGGTTGGCGACTGGACTAGTTGGGTGAAGCCATGAAGGTTTACATGATGGGTTGGATGGTTGCCAGAACAGGATTGCCAGTCAATATTGAAATCACCTAAAATGATAGTTTCTTGGGGGAGATGGTGGGTAGACCAGCTGAGGAGGTTTTCTAGTGGAGGGATGTTTTGGCCAGGTGGGAAGTAGCATCCAATTATATTGATGGTTTTGTTTTGGTTTATTCTGAGGTTGGTATATATTATTTCTTCATTGCCTATTTGTGGAGCTGATGATTTTAAGATCTGGATGTTTAGATGCTGTTTAAATATTATAGCTACACCGCCTCCTTTCTTGTTTAGCCGGTCTAATCTTAGTATGCCATAACCTGTAGGGAGTATTTGCTCACTGGTAATGTGAGGTTTTAGCCAGGTTTCTGTCAGGATGACTATATCTGGGGAGTACAAGTCTATGGTGGCATGGAGTTCATGGACTTTGTTGGATATACTTCTAATATTTAGGCTTAGTAGAAGGAAGTCATTTGGCTTTCTATTGTCTGTAATATGGGAGACGTTGTGGTTTCTAGTCTGATTATGAGGATTGGGGTTGGAGATGGTAGGGCCAGGGTTGGGGTGGATATCTCCACTTAGGGCTAGTTTTGATATGCATGAGGTTATTAGTTTTCTCAGTTTTTGAATGTGTTTGTTTATAAGGAAACTTTATGATTGTGCTCTTTGGGTAATAGGTATGGTGGGAGGGTTACTATGTTAAGTTGTAGGGATGCTTTATGTTTGAGTAATATAGTTGGTAGAATATGTGGGGGTGCATAGGGATGGTTCTTGAGTTGGTGGGAGGTGAGCTGAGTGAGGGTTAGACATGAGTGGTGGTGTGAGTAGTAGTACAGTGGTAGTGGTTGAGTGCGGGAATGATAGAGCTTTGGTAGGATGTAAGATATGCAAGGAGAGTGCATGCAGTGAGCATAGGTAAGGTATGCTTGTACATGTTAGTTGAGGAGGTGTGATAGTAGTGGGAAGATGGAGGAGGTAGTGTTGGGTTAGCGCTGTGCTTGGCTACTGGAAAGATGGGAGGGGTTTGTGAGTGTAATAAAGGTGGGACCACTGGGGGCGGGAGGTAATAGGGGGCAGGGTGGGGAGCGAAGCGGGTAGAGACCCTGTTAGTTGCTCTTATGTGGGGGCTGGAAACAATCAGGTAACAGAGTTAATTGATGAATGAACATATGATAGTGACAAGGGTGATTGTAGTTTTAAAAAATGGTGCCTGCCACAGGTAATATTTATTAACTTTGGGATTGTCTTAAGGTAATAAACAGGGAAGGGGGAGGGGAAAACAAGGGTGTGAGCAGGCAGTTCTTTGTACTTCTGCTAATGAGCCAAAGCAAAGACAAGTCAGTGTTTGAGAAACAATCACAATTGATCAAGGACTGCTCTGAAACTGTAAGTCATTTCTTAACCATTTTCAGGTGGAAAAACAGGATAACCTTGTATCAGTAGGCCACTGTGGTCTCAGTTTAAATTAACAAACACACAGTATTGATCTGATTATGGATACTATCTGCTAACAGAAGGGAATAAGAGAGAAAGTGGAAGATATAATAATACATTTTTATTATACTTCTATTCATAGATTAGTACTAGGCTAACTGCCTTGCAAGCCATTTTTAAGTCTAGCCAATCATCCCTTGTGCGACTCGAACGCTGCACCTTCTGTTCGTAAGGCAAACACCTTAACCATTAGGCCACCCTCCCAACCGAAATAAAGAAGCTTTGAGAGTAATTTAAACTTTTTAGGGTCTGCATGAAAGACTTACACCAAGTCTTTTTATTCATTTTTCATGAATTAAGGACTTCAACTCTTCAGATGTCTGTTTTGCGGGTATAGTTAAAAAGTGAGATAAGAACGCATAGACAAGCTCCTAATTTTTGCACTTATGAAAACAAACAATTGCACAAGATTATTAAAGGAGGTCTTTCTTTCCTACAATGTATGGCTAAAGGGAGTTGTTATATAACCTTTGTCTAAGAAAGTATGGCAAACGTAGTTTAAGCTAAATTCAAATATGTTAGTTAATACATGTCAAAAAGGGATCCAGATAACCACAGTTGATAACTGCAGAAATAAAATGCAACTCAGCTAGTACTATATTCCATGATGAACTGGCATGAACTCAGAATTATAACAAATAGTACATAATGAAGAAATGTCTGTTTAGCTGAAAAAAAAAATAAAACTCAAACTACTTTAACTTATGAAAAATACAGCCCTAGTAATGTTCATTGAATGACAAATCAGCACATAGCATATCAATAGACATTAAAAGCAACAGTGGAAGCATCATAACACTGATAATGTGTGCTATAATGGTACAGCAGACAGAAAAAAATCTGCAGAAATACCAAAACCAGAAAGTTGAATATTTGAACAGTTTACTTCCTCGAAGGCTACATGGGATAATTCTATATATGAATATAGGAACAACACAAGACAAGCAATCACAGGGACCATAAGAGACCTAGCCCAATACACCTTTAAGTAGACACACTTAAAAGTTCTTGTCAACCTTTATGAGTACATAATAAGGTCATAGGTTCATAGGTGTGTACCAGGCTAATGGCCCTGGAGCCTTTACAAGCCTAGCCCATAGGATTACCCTGGCATAGTGGCACCCGACCTTAGTTCCCAGTGCCTCTGTCCAGTAGAGCCACTGGAGTGATCCCCAGGGTGAATTTTCTATTTCCCATCCACTCATCAAGATTTCTCTTCAAGTGGGCCAGTCAGGTGCTCTGTTTGACATGTATGAGAAGTGTATACCATAGCATGGGAAGTCTCTGGGTTATGATCCTGTCCCTCCAGCACGTTCTGTTGATTGTGCTAATGAGGTTGAGGTCTCTGGAGTCCGTGGTGTGGAGGGATTGGGATTTCTTTAGATGTAGCATTTCTAACAGAGCTGGGTCAGACATGGCTTTGTAAGTCAAGCAGAGATCACCTCTAAGTAGGCGATATGAGGCAGAGAATAGTTGGAGTTTTTTGAGTCTGTCCATATAGGACAAGTGTTTAAGGCCTAGGATCCTCTTTGTGAGGTACTTTTGCGGTCTCTCCAGTTGTTGCAGGTGTCTAATGAGGTACATGCCAAATGGGGCATTGTACTCAATGATTGACCTAATAAGGGAAGAGAAGAGGGAGACAATGACCTCTTTCTTCCTGGATGCAAAACTCTTAGTAATGAGATGTGCCACATAGAAGGCCTTTCTGACTACAGTGGCTATGTGGTGGTCAAAAGAGAGGTTGCTGTCAATCTGTGTTCCCAGATCTGTTATAACACCTTCTTAGTTCAGTGGAGTACTGTCGATGTGCTAATTCATGGGAAATGTTTTTATTCCAAAGGGGATGACGACAAATTTTTTGGCATTGAGCTTAAGGCCATGGTTCTGACACCAGTTGTTGGTCTCAGTGAGGCCTTTCTGTAGGATGTCAACATCACTTGGGGAGTTAATAATGGCTCTTAACTTGCAATCGTCTGTGAACTTTGTCAGAGTCCCTTTGTGTTGGCCTGGACTTCTGAGAAGTAGATACCAAACAGGAGAGGACCTAGGACCGATCCCTGTGGGACTTCACTTGTGACTGGTCAGCAGTCTGACTTGGAGTCAGCTACTTTCACACTGTGGGTTCTACCTGTGAGCCAGTTTGCAACCCACCTAGTGATATAGGGGTTGATGCCTAGCTTAGTGAGTTTTTCTATGATTCTTGAGTGGGAATGGTATCAAAGGCCTTGGCCAGATCAAGGTAGGCTGTATGAACCAACTTGCCTTCATCCACAACTCTGGTGACTGACTCAAAGAAGTCGATCAAGTTGAGCAGGCATGATACCCTTTACAAAACCAAACTGTGTGGGATACAGAGTTCGGAGATTCCTTATATCCTTGGTTATTAGGTCCATGACAATGTGCTCCATAGCTTTGCATATCAGACTCGTCAGGCTAATGGGGATGATAGTTCCCAGGGTCTGTAATCGCTCCTCCTTTGTGAAGAGGGATGACTATAGCAATGCGCCATTCGGTAGGGACAAAGCCTGAGATTAGGCTGTAATTGAACAGGGCACACAGGTGAGGTGCCAGTTTACTCTGTAGTTCATGTAGAACACAGCCAGGGACATTGTCAGGTCCCACAGAAGCTGTATTCTTGGCCTTGGACAGTGCTGTTTTAACCTGTGGAGCAGTAATACTGGGTGCCTGGCAATCTACTGGTATTGTGATTTGTCCTTTGGTGGGGAGAGAGGGGTAAAGTTGGCAATGAATCTGTCGGCCAGTATATTGGCAATATCTGTTGGCTTGGTATAAGAGGTACCATTGTGCAGTAGCTCAGAGCAAATCTGGGTATTGCCATGGAGATTCTTTATATAACTATAGAAGGCCTTGTGGTTGTCTTTACTATCTGCTGAAATTTTGTTTTCATAGCTAGCTTTAGAGGATTTGATGAGGGATTTCAGCTTTTTGTTGAGGCTGATAAAGGAGTTTTTCCAGTCTTGGGAATGCACCTTATTCTGCATCAGTTTCCTCCTTCTGTTGTAGAGTTTGTTTATGACAGGGGACCACCATATTGGCTTCCTTTTTTGGAGGAGAGTGTCTTGGTTCTATTGGGTATGGTGAGATCTATACATTTGTGTACGCGTTTGTACAGTGCATTGGTGTATGATTCGGTGGTCATGCAACTATTCTCCATTTGCATGGGTGCCATGAAGTTAGCCACTTCTGTTTTTAGGAGCCCAAATTTAGCTTGGAGAAATTTTTCATGGTGATTACCTTTGCGGGGGGGGGGGGGATTTCCAAGGTGATTAGTTTGTGGTCGGATCTAACCAGGGAGGAATTGACTACTGGTGTAGAGCAATGGTTGCCCATGTTAATAATGACCAGGTCAAGGATGTTGCTACCTCTAGTGGGGGTAAGAATGACCTGGTCCAGGGCATTGGAATTAATGAATTTCAGGAAACGTTGGGCAAGTGTATTGGTACATGAGTAGTTTTCCCAGTTAATGGAGGGGTAGTTGAAGTCACCCAGTATGAGAGTGTTAGGTTGGACCCTAATATTCTCCAGGCTGCTTAGGAACATGGAGTGTGAGTCTTGGGACATGGTTGGAGACCTATAATAGGCTATGACCTGAATCGCTGTACTACCCATTGTTATCTGCACCTGAAGTATCTCTGATGCATTATGTTGGGCTACCAGTCTACAGGTGTGCGCATCTTTTATGAATATGGAAACACCACCTCCTTTGGAGCTTCGGTCCAAGTTATGGGGCCGAAAGGTGTGGAATGAGTTATAGCCTGGAAGTGCAGTGGTGCTTTCTGTTGGGTTGAACCAGGTCTCTGTTACAGCACAAATGTCAATGTTCTCCATTTTAAGGAGTGCTTCGAGCGAGTGCATTTTGAGATTTAGACCTCTAGCATTGAGCAGCATGAACCTCAGATTGCATTTGTTTGTAGTTGTTATGGTGGTAATTTGGCCTTTGGAACACTGCCTAAAAAAGGCACTATAGGGGTGGCAAGACCCTTGGCCAGTATCCAGAAGCCCAGGGGTGACAGATGCAGGCCATCAGTGGAAAAGCATCGAGGTCTGTCAATCACGTCATTCCCAGGCAGACAAATACTGGATCCCCTTAGAATAACACCAAAAACTTAGCCAATTGTTGAAATCAATCATTTTCTGCTTGTACTGAGGTATCATTCTGGGTGATGGTAGGATGCTACTCAGAGCTAGGGTCATACCTGCCTGGGCTACATAATCCGAGAGTTCCTCCATGTCTCTTTTTAAGTAGTCCAGGGGGGTATGTCTCAGGTCACTCACATCCAGATGTACAATGCCAGAGTCATATTTGTACCTGTTGTTGAGGGACCCAAGTGCATGTGTTATGTGGCGGATCCTGGCACTTGACAGGCAGCTGACTGTTACTTTCTCCTTATTCAGCCTAGTGAGTGGGACATCAGGGTGCTTCACTATCGAGCCACCTATGACTAGTGTGCTGGGCATGCTGTTTTGCTTTAGGGGCTTTGGTTGAGTGGCACACATTTAGGAGAGTTATGTATCTCGTGATTAGTGTTGTGTTGTGGTGGTCGAGTATGTTTCTGCCTTGGAGGTCTCTGCTGTTTGGGTAGATTTTTATTGAGAGCTTCCTCAAAGGTGGGTGTGTGGTTTCTATTTTTATGTGAAGGCACTGCTGGTGTGTGTTCTGGATGGCTATGTGTTCCATGTGGTGTGGTGCAAGTGTTGACCTTCTCCTCTTGACCAGCTATTCCAGTCTTGGCTGGAGAGCGCGTGGCTTCCAATTTGGATATATAAGTGCATCTCTCGCAAGTCTGAGTGTTGGGAGGTAAGAGGAGAGGGTTGTCAGTGTACATGAGGCAGTTGCTACATTGCCTCAGGATGCCCAAGTTCACCTTCCAAATCAAGCAGGGCCATACTTGATAACATTGACATAAATTTGTGTCTATTCATCCCGTCATTAAGACTAGCCTTAATTTAGTAATTTTCTTGACCTGTAGTGGTAACTTACTGCTTAGGCTGGGAATACTTTGAGTTAGGAACTTATCCCTCCAGTGAGCTTTGATTATTCATTGGTGTAAAATTAAGTCCTTGGTACAGGTCCTTGTATAGCCATTGGTTTTATGAAGAAATAGAAGGTCAAGTAGGATTTGGACTTTCATGGCTTAAAAAGATAAATGCAGGTCACCTTGGAACAGCAGGTAAGCTACTGAGTATAAGAAGACTTGTGCTAATCTGTCAGGAAAGTTGAAAAGTTTAAGACCTTTAATTTTGCTGGTTAAAAATCATTCGGGCCTTTACATATGAGTGATATGCTTGGATTCGTACATACTAAACAGGACACTTTATTCAGTTATGGATCTGGTAAGAGAATAATACAGTAGCAAGATAACTTATTTGGACCTTGAAGATATTTCCTTGGAAATTAACATGGCCAGTTTGAAGAATTTCCTGACTGTGGTGGAAAAATGATTGAAAGGGAGAGTTGTCCATGTAACTATCTGTTTAAAGAGGGGGGATCATTTATGAAGTATGAGGTGGGAACAGCTTTTGTGATGAAAGCTACTATATCACACCTTTATGTATTTAGCATGAGAGATTTTCAGTACTCCAGGTATGTGCATGTACCAACCCTTTTTGAAGCAGTTTATTACAAGTGGATGAGCAGACAACAGTGCTCATCTTTCACTCATCAGAAAACTTAGTTAATCACACTTCAGGGATATTGTCTTGGGTGTCTGAAACATAAATTACAAACAGGAAAAGGCCCAGCAGTGAAACTTCCAGTACCTCACTAGTTACAATTTTTCATTCAGAGATGGTACCAGTAACTTTGTCTATTAGGAGTCTGTTGAAAAGCCAGTTTAAAATCTAAGGGACACAACAGGAGTTTGCAATGTGTCTGTGTAACATTTCATTAATATGAGCCTGGGATATAGTGTCAAAAGCTTTGGCTAGGTCATGATAAGCAGTGTGCACAGAGTGACCACTGTCCATGACATTTTTTAAAGAAGTTTACTAGGTTCATAAAACATGACCTGCTCTTCACAAAACCAAACTGAGTCAAGTCCAGATCAGTTAAGTTGTCAATGTCTGCATAAATGACTTCTGCTATGATACATTCCATGGCTTTGCATATAACGGCTGGTAAGGCTGATGGGCCTTAAATTAGCTGGTTCTGTAGAGGGGCCACCCTTGTGTAGAGCAGTCATAATGGCTGTTCTGCAGGAATAAGGGACAAAACCCATGAAAAGGCTGAGTTCAAATAGTATAAAGCTGATAAAAGTGTGTTAAATTGCTTCTTGATAGCCATCTTACTTCAGTATGCATCAAAAATATATAATGATCAGAACATTTCTTTGCTCATTTATTTAAATGCGTGAGATTTAGCTAGATGTTACTTGGTGTAGTTAACTATCTTGATCACTGGAGCTAAGCTAACTTGAGATCTTCCTCCACTGACTTAATAAGCACTTCTCTATGCATGACTCAGTGAGCCATAATTGTGTTAAGGTTTTCATTTTCAGTAAGACTCACAATCTCTTCCCCCAACAAGTCCATACAAATAGTTACACATAATTTTCAGGACAACTCATAGTTGAAAAATAATGAACCACAATTAAACAGGTCTTCCTTAAGTCTGAGGGAGTTCCTTGCAAAGTAAAGCATTGGGCTATTAGTGATATATCATTTAAAAACTGTACATCAGCTGTACATTTCCACAGATGCCAACAGATTCAACATTTCACAGGACAAGATTTCAACAGGTACCTAGTAGAAAGATTGCCTTCATACTTTATGTCAATTCATTGTGAAATAGTATTATTTGATAATGGCAGTTTTGCAATACCTTTTTCAGTACATTCCCTTGGCCCTGTAGTGCAGTGGGTTGGAGCCCTGCCTTTGATCCAGTTGACTGGGATTCAGTTAGTGATCCTGGCACAGGAAGAACTATGCATGAAGGGAGAGGACTGTAAGGGCTTTGCCTGCTTATCTCTCCTAGGGTGAGGATGGGAGAAAGATCCATGTGCTTGGTGGCACACTGAGAAGGTATGAGTTCTTCAGTGGAGAATGGGGTAACCACCTTCCCTATTTCAGGGTTGACAGGCTTGGCTATTTTTGACAATGTCACTTGATGAAGCAGCAGTGTAGCAACCCACAGCATGCCCCTTCCCTTGCACAGCCAATGGTGTTTAGGAGAACACAGGACAGCAGAAACTAAAAAATCTGTGAAATACACCTTATGGCTGCATATATGATGGCCACATCTGCTGGCTCTCACCCTTGGTAATGAGGCAATGAATGTGTCAGTTGGTTGAGAGGGGGCTGAGGATTAACAAGCAGTGGGGGTAAACCAGGCAAAAAGAAAACTTTTTATTGTATTCCATATATATATAAATCCACTTTTAAATATCGAAATCTTCAGTATTAAAAAAACGAACCCAAAACATCGAGATTTCAGTATCTCGACATTTAAAAGTGGGGAGAAAAAAAAGACAGACACCTAAAATAAATTGTTTGCAGGGGGCAAGCCCCCCTGCACTTCCCACACACCCCTACTTAAATATATCAACTCCGAGATCGCACTACAGTGAAGAGAATGATAATGCTTCTCTTGCACTTACCGTTCTCTTCACTGTAGCGTGATCTCGGAATATTTAAGTAGGGAGGGTGTGGGGAGGTGCAGGGGGGCTTGCCCCCTGCAAACACTTTATTTTAGTTAATTTGTGTTTTCTTTTTCACTTTTAAATGTCGAGATACTGAAATCTCAGTGTTTTGGGTTCATCTTTTTAAAACTCGAGATTTCAGCATTTAAAAGTGTATATGTATATATATATATATATATATATATATATATATATATATATATATGTATTGCTTTTACTGTCACTCTACAAGTAGGTATTATTAAATTCTCTGCATCAGTCTGGGGAATTCATCATGTGGCTACATTTTCTGTCACTTAATATATGACTAGCTCAAGCTTGTCTGAAACTGTTATGGGTTTTGCAAAGAACCGTGTCTGCTTTTGCTGAAGTTCTTGAAATAAACTCAATCTTTAATGATGAGGCACAGAGATTTTGTTTAGAAATGACATGGAAGTTGTTTGGCACCATTTCTTCCATTTGACAGCATGTCATTTTAAAATTAAACAGTGTGGCTGATGCATATCTTGTTTATCAATAATTTCTTTTTTTTTTAATTTTATACATTATTTACCAAGCTTTGCCCACAGGACACAAGTGTCAATTGTCAGGGTGATTCAAGAGTGGTGTTGGGTCAAGTGACTTGCTCAGAGTCAAACAGTAGGCAAATGGAGGTAGAACAAATAAAACCCTGCACCCTTGTGTTATCCTCCAGAGTTTTGCAAATTAGAGACCATAATTTAAATAATTGCATAAATAGCTGCATCCTTTGACTATATTAACTTTGATTTTGACTTTGTTCACTGTCAGTGGTATAACCTTTAAACTCATTGCTAACAGATTATTTACAAGTTGCACAGATTTTTCACCATTAGTAGCAAAAGAATGCAATTAAAGAAACTGTGTTCTTAAGCATGTCTAATGCTGAACACCATATTTATGTCCATTGGATGAGGGAAATAAAAAAAAAATCATCAGAAAATTTGATATATTATTCCATTTTACTAATATTTTTTGAGAGGAATTACCAAACGTATATTCATATATTCAGACTGTTCTAATGATTATAGTAAAAAGAAAAGGGATTGAAATAAAGAAATATGAAGTATAATAATTAGAAAGTGAAGAAGAATCTATATAATGAAACATTGTAGAATGCTGGAGTATTAGACAGTAAGCAAATAAAGCATGCGATTAATCTTTCTGTAGGCTACATGAACATAGTATTAAATACTGTTTAAGTGTATAATGGAAAAGAGAGGGGAAAATACATTTTGAGACATTTAATATAGTGTTAACATAAAGAAATGTTGTTCATATGTTTGACATTAATCTAAATTTAATATTTCTCACTTAATTTACTTTGTAAGACCAGAGAGAAGGCAAACTGATGAGGTTGATTCCAAGTTGTTTTGAGATTTTGAGATATATAAGGTTGTAATTTTACATGTTTGACACAGGTTCATATTATTTTTCCTCTTCAATATTTATTTACAATATTATAATGACAGTTACATTTTCCGGTAGATTTGAATCTCATTTTTTTCTATTTATTTGATATTTAAATGAGTAGGACCACTTCTTTTTCTTTTTCTTTCTTTTCTGTATGTGGGGGACGAGTGGCAAATTATGCTAGATCATATATATCTAGTATTCATAAAGATAGCTTTGTATTTTGGATTTGGGATAAGAAGAGGTAGTTTGATTAGGCTTTTCTAATTAAACTAGGAATAATTATATTCCAGTGTGGATTCTGTTTTATTGTTATTCATTAGTATTAAGTCTAGTGCAATAATTTAGAAGCTTGTGCCTGGATTGCTTAAACATATTTTATCCAAAATCATCTTTTGTTCAAATTGCAAGAATAGTGAAGAAAACAAAGCTGCTGGAAAGAGTTTAATGAAGATGTTGCTTATTCTTGAAATAATAATTTACAATATTTTCATACACTAACAGTTACGTAAATGGATTTGAAGATCTTATCTGTTAATGTGAATGGTCTTAATAAGTAGAAAAAGAGTGGTCATAATAAATATGTCAGAGTTAATAAAGAACAAATTGTGTTTCAATAAGAAATACGAGTAGCTCAAGAAGAACAAGATACATTTAATTGTAATCAATATGACATGCTAGCACAACCATCATGTGAAAAAAGCAGAGGTGTTTTAATACTATGGAAAAAAACTTTTATTATGCTAAGAATTGAACATGATGATAAAGATGGAATGTGTCCATGGTCATTACAGAATATCAGAATAAAGTAATTATGTTGGTGAACTTGTATTGGTTTCCAGGTGTAGGAGTGAAATATGCAAAAAATAGAGTTACTTTATGTAATACAAAGGAAGCTTAATTCTAGCAGGAGATTTCAGTTGCATATTTGATAAAGACTGAGACTAGTTCACATAGGGAACCAAGATTATTGTCTGTAGCTAAAGACTATTTGCATGCATTTGGAATATGATCTAGAATAGATAAGCTTTCCATATCACAAGAATTAGTATCTAAAATAAATAATTTTAAACCTGTTCCTTGTCCATTCATACATCATAATATTTAATTTGTCAATTAGTTTTAATTAAGTAACTATATTGAAGAGGGTGCCTGTTAAACTAAAAATAATTCAAAAATAGCTACATAAAGAGATAGCAAACTTTCTAAATTACAGTTTCAAACAGAATAAATATTAATTATTTTGGATATGCTAAAATCTAATTTATATTTGGAAAATATGTGATAGGGCAACATATAAAAATTAAACCATGGGATGAAGAAAAATGGTTTACTATTGAAATGTCAAATGGCACTACATCGACTGTACTATAGTCAAACATGGAAGTTCGAAAATAGTCATGTTGACGACAAAAAAACATTCTAGGACTGTGTTTTCACATGGGTCGAGGTAGGGGAGATGTTTGTAGCTCTGAATAATACTGAACACCTACCTTGACCCATGTTAAAACCATTCCTAGACTGATTTTTTGACATCGACATTACTGTTTTCGAACTTCTGTGTTCGACTATAGTACAGTCGATGTAGTGCCGTTCAACATTTCAACAGTAAACCGAAGAAAACATAGGTAGCAAATCAAAGCTACAGCTAGCAAAATTAAAATTCAGAAAGGAGACTATAGTTTTAGATACGTAGTTAATAAGATTAGCAAAGACTTTCAAAAAGTCAGAAAGTAGAAATAGCTAACTAAAAACTTAAACTTTCCATATGCATAATGACTCCAATAGAAATGCATAACTTAATAAGGAACATTAAAATACTTTCAAGAAAATCTATATTCAATCAATTAAAACTCTAATAGTAACATCTTAATTACAGAAATGGATTACATTTTAAATTAATCCAAATTGTACTAACAAAATCTTAACAAAAGAAATAATGTCAAATTCTAAGAAAGCATTGATAGAAAAACATTTTGAAAAGTAATGAATTTAAAATACTTACCAAAGAATATTCAGAAAAAATATATACAAGAATGTTTGTATAGATGAAGTAGTTGGTAAAATAAAAGGTCTCAAGAGTAAAAATGTCTCGGGTATAGATGACTTGATAGCAGAAGTTTGTAAAGTGTCATCAGACCAGTTAAACAATTTTTACTTGAAGTTTTAATAAATAAGCAAAAAAAGAATTGTATTATTCATTCATGGAGATCCTTGTTAATTAATTCAACCCCCCCCAAAAAAAATAATAAAAATGTCAAATAATTCTGCTAATTATAGACCAATTTCTACATTCAATGCTGATTATAATTTTTTTCTCTCAGTCATAACTGATAGATTCAAGATATACATAATGGAATGGAGTTGATTAATGACAATCAAATGGGGATTATTTAAAAAGACTGACAAAAGACAATATTAAAAACTAAAAGAAATATTAATTTTATAGATAAAGTGAACATTAAAAAATGAAGTCAGCAATTATCAGTTTGGACATCAAACAAGCCTGTGAACTGGTTAACTGGGAATACTTTTGTCATATATTAGATCTGTGTGGTCTTCCAAGTCAATTAACACAGATAATTGAAATTTATATGCCAGTAAAACATTTATAAAAATGTGTAATTTTTATCACAAGACAGTAATATAGGAAAAGGAACAAAACTAGGATTTTCTTGTCACCCATTCTATTTTGGTTTAGCAATCAAGCCATTAGCTATATGACAGTTATGAATCAAAAATTCTACTTTTTGCTGTTAACATGTTATTAGCTATAACTGAAACTGAGGAATTACTTGAAAAATTGCAACCAACCTTAAAATGTTTTGAAAATATATCTGGTTCATATGTGATTACTAGATTAATGACCCCCTGAGGACCTTTTTAATCCTAGCAAACCATCCTGCATATGCAAATCAAACCGTGTACCTTGTGTCTGTAAGATAAACACCTTAGCCACTATGCCAGCCCCAACTGGGTCTGGTATTTAATACAAATAAATCAAGATCTTTTCTACTGAATGTATCAGATAAAGACAATTTTCTAAAGAACTAATATTTTGATTTGAATTCATAGGAAATATTTACAGATAATTCTAAAATAATATTGAGAATATAATAAAAATTAAATATTATAAAATTACTGATAAGATTAAAAAATAATTAATAACCGGAGTAAATTAATATTCAGTTTTGAGGAAAGATTGAAATTTATTAAAGTGGTTGTCTCACCACAAACCTATTTAATTCAGATAGCTGTACTGCCTCCAACTGGAAGACAATTAAAGTCACTGAACAGTTTATTTTTTATTTTTTATGGCATTCAAATAGACTGAGATTAGTTTACAAATGACATATTAGAAGATGGAAAATGGGGGATTAAAGTTACCCAATTTGAATTTTTGTGTTCAATCTTCATATATTAAAGTGATAATGCATTGGTCAAATTGCTCATACACTTCTAACTGGAAGAATTTATTCAAAGTATGCTAATAAGACAGCTTTAAAAACTCTGTACATAAACATATATAAACACATAAAAATTAGAAACAAAATGGATCAGAATCATTCACCCCTTTTGTGTTATCAAAATAGTAATAATTGGTGGCAATAAAAAATGCTAAATTGGAGTAAAAAAAGGTTTTGTAGGATGGTATAACTTTTTTCCAAAACAAACAACAACAACAATAAGCAAATTAAAAATATAGAAGACTGAGTTTCTAAATATGATTTTATATATACACATATATATATATATATATATATATATATATATATATATATATATATATATATATAGGTATCGGACACTTGATTGAACATACACTACGCTGACATCACAACATCGAATTCACAAGTATTGACACATTCTGTGAATGCTCCAAGGATTACCCTGGAGCTGACTACACCAACGGCTGTTCACAATATCCCCTGCTAATAATGTATACTAACTCCAAAATCGGATAGTTCCTGGGGAAAGGGAATATTCCTCTACTCATGGACTGTTGATCTCTCACGTCTGCTGATCACCTGTCTGAGCTGACCAAATGGGGTAGACCAAACAGGTATCAGTGTACAGTACATTTAATCAGGTGTCTGACACTTATTAAATGACAGCTTTTGAAATTATATTTTTCAAAGAGAATTATATAACCCTTCAGAAGAAGATAAAATCTAGTTTTGAAATCAGTAGATAAAACCATAAGTGTACAATATTGGGAACAGCTTTTTATACTCCCCATGGAATTTTAAAAGTCAGTAAAGGCAATAATACAATTTGTAGAAAAATGTTACATGACAATCCAAGCTGATTGGAAATATATTATTTATGAATGTAAACTTCTGTTATATTTTTGGGGAAAGATGGAATTCCTGAGCTAGGCACATTGGTCAGATGAGTTTTACATAAATAAAGAACTGGTTTTGTTTAATTTTCCTATACCAATTTGCTTGAAAAAAGATCATTTTCAACTTCTTTGCACTATATTAGCTACTATGAGAAAGATTATTACAAGGAATTGGAAAAAGATAGATTCATCTTAATTCACTAAATTTTATTTAATACAATGGCAGAAAAAGGAATTAAAACATGAAAACTAAGATCTACTCACAAAATCAAAAACATTTCAATCTGGAAAAAAGATTGCTTTTTTCTATGAAGAAATTCATGTGGCCTTTCCTAATCTCTCTTTGCAACTAAAAAGTTATGAATTAATAGTATGATAATCTTTGACTGTGGCTAAGGGAGATTTAAAATAATATCTAAATTCTAAGCACACTTGTGAACATTATAAATAGATCTGTTATCTAATTAAAAAATGGATCAAAATTTTTCTTTAAAAAAGTGTTTCTAGATATATTAATATATTATATAGATATAATAATATAATGAATATTTGAATATATATTTGCTTTGTTATGATTCTACTATGAAACCTCAACCTCCTGAAAGTTGATGTTCCAAAAGAATGAAACAAAATGCCCAAAATTCAAAAAGGCAAAAAAAACTTCCTTTTCTTGTTTTCTGCCAGAGACCAAGCCCCTCGGTACTGTCTGACATGGGGGCAAGCCCCGCTAAACCCCAAACTTATATATAAACACTCTGCAGTCGCAACAACTCGAAGAAGACAGAAATCTCCAAAAGGAGCGAATTATTTTGGTTGAACAATTAGAACTCACGCTATGGGAAAAGCATTTGGTATTATGCGAATTGTCTTTTTTCTGCAGGACACTAACACTCTAAGAACTTTACCTCAGGCATGTGTAGGGAAGCCGCTTTATTACAATTTGTTAAGTCCCTTTTTTAACTTAATATAAACATATTAAAAAGTATGCCTAATGCAGAATAGAAGTCACTTGTGCCATTTCCTTGAGTGAGCCTGACTGCCATTTTGTAGTTAGCTGTTGAGGTGCGAACATGTATGTATGTAAGCTCTGTTTATTAACTAGTTCATTCGTATTTAGAGATGCTGCTATCCATCCTGATGTATTTGTATATATTAAAGCATCTGAACAAAACCCCAAGCCTTCTCATTATTCATAATAGAGATGAACAAGTGACAGCACCCATAAATGGACAAAGTAGAGGAGGGGTTACTGCTGGATAAACAGAAATCTTCAACTGTTATACTTGTTCAGGTGTTTACAATGCTATTTTATAAAACAAATTGCATACCATTAATCTACATGAACCTTTAAGACAGGAAAGCCTTCAGCTGTCTTTGTAAACTCATGTCCCCGGACTAAATATTCACTCTTAAATGACTGCAGCATGCCATTTTATTGACCACACTCACATGAGTTATACCATCTAGCCCTAGTCTCATCCATATTTGATCATTCCAAGTACTACTTAGTAGTTTTTTTGTTGTGTTTCCCTTTTATTTTTATAAAATATCCTTTCTATTTGATAAAAGCCATGCATATTGACTACATGAGGAATTTTCAGCTCTTTCGCACCTGGTCCTTTAGTCCCTCCTTGTGCTGTAGCCTATTACCCAATTGACATTCAGAGCATGGTAGCATGGCTTGATTCAAATTAGTTCAGATGCATATACAAGTTGTATGCAGGCCTTGTCCCTGCAAGTATTTTATATTATAACATCATACTTTTGATGACATTCTACCTTGTTGCCTTCCCTGGTGAGATCTGACCACATATCAGTCTTGCTAGAAGTAAGTATAACTCAAAACTCCCCCCCTTAGCAACAACTAGACTAAAAAACTTCTCCAATGCCAAATACCACCTCTTACGTTATGGCATAAATAGCTTCATAGCCCCTCCCCCCACTGATGGAACAGACACCTATGCTGAGTTATACACCGATGCTTTATACAAGTACCTGTACAGTAGTATTGACTCTGCCGTACCTGATAGAACCAAAGCAAGATGTTCAAGGAAAAACAAACCTGCCTAGTGGACAACTGCCCTTAATAGGCTATATAATAGGAGAAAGAAATTGCTGTCTAAGAGTAGGAAGGAATGGTGTCAAGACTGGAAACACTAATTCCTCAATTTAAACAAGCAAATAAGACTCCTAGTGAACTCCTCAAAAGCTAACTACAAATCCAAATTAGCTTTCCTGACTAAGGATAGCCACAAGGCATTCTTTAGTTACATATGTAACCTCAAAGGTAAGGTCCAGATTTGCACTGAACTCGTAGTTAATGATATTACATATACAGAATCTGTGGAAAGAGCAACCCTGCTGGCTGACAGGCTCAATGAAAGCTTCACTCCCCTGTCCTTGCCACATATACCCCAAAACATCCCTTACACTTGTCTCCCACCTAGTATCTCCAAGCAGCATGTCTTAAATGCCCTCTCCGAGGGCAAAAAACACAGCCTCTATGGGACCAGGCAACATCCCGAGCTGTGTTCTACATTGGTTAAAACAGGAATTAGCATCACCGTTGAGCACGCTTTTCAGTCACAGCCTAAGCATTGGCTTCATCCCAGAAGAATAGAAAACAGCTACTGTCATCCCTTTGCATACACAGGGTGCATCTATGGATCCCGGAAACTATAGACCCATTAGCCTGACCAGCTTTATCTGCAAGGCCATGGAACAAATCATCATGGACCTTATTAACAAAGATATAGGAAATCTCCAACTGCTCGACCCCACCCAGTTTGGCTTTATCAAGTGTAGATCATGCCTGTTAAACTTGGTGGACTTCTTTGAGACAGTCACCAAAGCCTAAGATGAAAGTAAATCTGTGCATATGGCCTACCTAGACTTAGCGAAGGCCTTTGACACAATCCCCCACCCAGGCATCATTGATAAACTCACCCAATTGGGTATCAACCCATATATTGTCAGGTGGATTGCAAACTGGCTCACTGATAGAACTCATACAGTCAAAATAGGGGACTCCACCTCCTCCAGCAGACCTGTAACAAGTGGTGTTCCATGGGGATTGGTTCTGGAATCCCTACTGTTCAGAATCAACTTCTGTGAAGTACAGGCTAAAACTAAAGGACTGTGGATGACAAAGTTTGCTGATGACTGCAAACTGGTAGTGATCACTGAAACTCCTAGCAATGCCAACATCCTGCAAGAAGGTCTTACACAGACTGGTGCTGAAGTCATGGCCTTAAACTTAATGCAAACAAATGCATTATCATGCCCTTTGGCAAGGATGATGTTCCTGTAAACTATCACATCAATAGCAATACCTTAAGCTCACAGTCAGTGGTGAGAGATCTGGCTACACAGATTGACGGCAACCTTAACTTCGATCACCATGTCTCCACTGTGGTAAGAAGGGCATTTTATATTGCTCATCTCATAAGTAAAGGCATTGCCTCCAGAAAGAAAAAAGAGCTGCTCTTCCCTCATCAGGCCTGTAATAGAGTACAATACTCCCTTTGGTATGTTCCTTTCCAAACACCTGCAGCAATTGGAGAGACCATAAAGGTTCCTTACAAAGGAAATTCAGACTCTTCAAGATCTGTCTTTTGTGGACAGACTGAAATCATTGTCACTTTACTCTGTGTTGTACAGACTGCTCAGGGGCAACCTGTGCCTTGCATATAGAGCAATCTCTTACCCAGCTTTAATGGAAATGCTGCACACTCACAAGTCAAACGGCACACAGGTCACTCACTCAAAGGGCCTTAACCTGGTATGTGACATCAACAGAACTTGCAGGAGAAACAGATTTGTCTCACAGAGGTTGCCCCATCTTTGGAAGAAGCTTCCTATTCATGTTAAACAAAGCCCTATTTAAGCACAATTTGGACAATTGGATGGGTAACCAGAAATTCACCCCAGAGGTTCCACCTGTGTTCCTTTTGGACAGGGGCAATAAGTGCTGATTTTAGTGTCTGTTTGAACCAGACACCCTGGGGAACACAGGTTGAACTTGGCTAGGCTTGTAAGGGCCCTTGGGTTGTTAGCCTAGTAACCTGCTATGATCCTATTATCCTTAACTGTCTGAGTTAGCTGTCAAAAAATGATGTACCTTAATTTAAATATTTCCCTCCATGTGGATGATTTGTATAGAAATTATCATAATTTAAACATCTGCTACTATTTGGACTTCTTCCACGTTAAAATATAGTCTATGCTTCCATCATTATTTTGAATTAAAATACTGCCACTGTTTCTCCTCTAAAGTGTCAGTTTAGTGTATTACCTCTGAATAATCTATAGTTGTATATGAATGCCTCATTTACTGAATTCTGGTGCTTGAGCTTCAGCATTCCTTTAAATGTCCACATTTTTCCTCCTGCAGTCCTCCTTTTGCCTGATTTTGCTGTCTCCCACTACATGCCATATAAAGCAGACTTCTCCTCCACACCCGTTATTGATCTTCTATTATTCACTGTTCCTTAATTAGCTATAGAGATCACACTTACTCTATAACTGTTCATTACTAATAAACTAGTTCAAACATTATTAAGGTGGCATTCATTGTTACTTCAGTAATTTGAAACTATCTCTCCAGTGAAATAATTTCAGCACCTATCCTCTTGGAATTAACTATGCTATTAAAATCCTATCCCTGTATTCTTTATCTGTACTTAGATGTCTTGTGGAAGAACTTCTCATCTAGTTTTCTCCCTCTCTCCTTATTTCCTTGACCTGTTCCATACATGATACCCTTTCAACACGTACCTATCAACAGTCTCACTGGTCCATCATTTATATAATTGCCCCAAACCTTATGAAGCATTTAATTTTGGGTAAAGTACAAGTAGCCATGGCGTGTGTGCATGTTTTTGTTTGTGTGTGTGTGTGTGTGTGTGTGTGTGTGTGTGTGTGTGTGTGTGTGTGTGTGTGTGTGTGTGTGCGTGTGTGTGTGTGTGTGTGTGAATGCGCGTGCACTTGTGTAGCTTTGTCTGTGTTTATTAAGTGAACAACAATGTATGAAGGGGTAATGATTTTTATTGTTGCATTCAAAGGACATTAGGCTCCATAAATAGTATGTTGAAAATTTAATTCCTAAACATTTAGAATTAGTAAAATTACAAATAAATGTTTGCCAAAATTCTGGAAAGAATAAAAAAATATACCAAAGAGCACTAAGACTATAACTACTAACAAGTTTTATCTTATAGTCAAGGGTTTGATTATCCCAGTCTCCAATTGTTTACTGTAGGACTCAAAAAAGTCAGTTAACAAGCAGTGATCCTGGGTTGCCTCTGAAACGAGGTACATGTTCCTTGTTGAGTTTATGCAGTTTGAATGTCTAAGAATGGATTGCAGGGTCACAATTCTGGCCAATAATAATTCTGCACACTCAACTTTAAAATGTAATATCTATAGGGAAGAGCACTGGTTTTAATGTATTAAAAATGCTTTGGAATAAACTATATATGTAAGACTGGTTTGTATTACAGATCATTGCAATAAGCGCAACACCTTAATGGAAGTAGTTTCAGAAGTTTCAACTTTCTAAGCTTTCTTATTGGTTGTTATAAAGTTCAGAAGAAACATACAGGGTTAAAATATACATGGTTTTATACACATCTGAAATGTATCTTTTTCTTGGTCTCTTCAACCCCTCCCCCCATGCATAACTGTTCCCACATATTTTCTTTATTTTTGTTTCAGGAATTATTATAATTATGTAGCCCATTTTTCTGTAATCCTCCAAATGAAGGCATGGAAGGTAGGCTGTGGAATGTTGACCAGAAAACACAGTTGTAAGGCTGTACTTGTTTCAGGATGTTGTACTTCCTGAGAAGCCAAGTGCTTAATTCAACGTCATGCATAGTTATTTGCTTTAAATAAAAGAGCTGCAGTAAGTGATTTATATTGCTATTTATGTATGCTTCTTTGTGTTTTTATGTAAAAGAAAATGGATGGCTTTTACTGAAAAATGAAATGAAAAGGAAAAATGGAAAGAAACATACCTAAACAGCTTATAAAATAAATCAATCAATAAATGCGCATTAAAAACAAAGGTGTAGCTAGGGTGGGGCAAATGGGGTAGCTGACCTGCTCTCATGGTGTTGCGGGTGGAAATTGATAAACATCTGCTGATGGCACAGAAGTGCTTAATCGGCATTCAGAAATGAATACAGATACTGCATTTTGGTCACTGCTGAAGCATTTAGTGTTTGGCAATTTAACAGTAGAAAGATGGCTGTTAGATTTGTGGAAAGAAGTTTCGCTACAGTTTTAAAGAAGAAACGCTTTTCTTATTTTAAGCTCTTCAATTTTGAGGAGACCTTTTTTCTTGACTTGAAGGGCACTAGTTCAAGATTCTACACAGGATGTCTGATAGATATGATTCTGATTAAAAATCTACAAAAGCAAATTTAGCAGCTATTTTCCAAGCACAATAATGCACTTCATATGAGTAATTATAGGGAAATAACTGATGTAAGGTTAGAAGGCCATCCACCTGTGGCATCATGCCTCATAACAACCCAAGAAAGTGTGTGATTTTCTTATAATGTCTATCTTACTGGGCATTACTGTTTATTTAGAAAATAGCCATACCAAACCAGAGTTTGATTGGGTAATAAACTACATAAAGCCAATATAGAAGAAAGATCCATCAGTGAATCAAAATAAAAGGCAATATCTAGCATCCAAAACCAGAGAATGACTGCACAGCTATAAGCCACCATGATGCAGTACTGCAAAATTAATATATTATAACAACAAACTCACATGACTAAAAATAATAAATAACCCAATAAGAACAAACAAAAAAAATTGAAAATACTATACACATAACAATTAACTAATGAAACAATGCAAAACCACAAGAAATTACACACAAAATATGCATGCACTATCACACACATACAGATATATATAAAACATTAATGTTTTTTTAAATGCTCTTTTGATCATTCAGTATTACATGAGACATTCATGTGTGTGTGTGTGTGTGCGTGTGTGTGTGTGTGTGTGCGTGTGTGTGTGTGTGTGTGTGTGTGTGTGTGTGTGTGTGTGTGTGTGTGTATGAATGTCTGATGTGATACTTAATGATCAAAACAGCATTTAACAAAACATCAATGTTTTTTTACATTGAATGAATAAAAAAAGTGACAAATGAAAACATTTGTTTTTGTAGGGGGTAAGGCACCCTGCAGCCCCCTTCATGGGGGGTTGTGCACTCCACACCCCTCAAAATGATATATACCAATTTCTTGGTTGCACTACAGCAAGGATAGGGCACGTTTCCTAACCCCACTGTATGATGATCTTGTGCACATACCAGTCTGGCAGACAGAAAAACACAGCGTTGTGCATTCGCTCATCTGAGTGTTCGCTCTTAACTTTTACACCTAGGTGTCAAAATGGCAATAAGACAATCAAACTTCCTGATGTCATCTTCGCAAATGAGCTTATGAACCTGCTAAGCAGAAAAAAAATATAAAAATGTACTATACATCACCACATAAATACAATAATATTTACTAGATTTATAAAAATGAACACCATGAAGAAAAAATGCACATGATATGATGCTGATACCATAGCACCCATGCAGTACCCAGACAAAAGTTGTAGAACATAGAACTACAGAGCTACATATATCAAGTGACACATATTTAATTTGTTTATTTCGATTTGTTAACCTGCATAGAACACTGATTCACTGTAGACCTATGTCGAACATAACCTGAGTGTAAAACACAATGCACTGAAAAAGTTATTACTAACAAAGCATTCCTCAAAAAATGTGTGTTATGAAAGTGTCAAATACAGGTGAATGAACAAAATGTATGACAAGAAATATACAAATAGGAGGATGACAGATTACAGTCACAACAGGTTGGAGAAGATACATAAGAAATATACAGAAGGACAACATGTTTGCGTGTGACTAGCATACAACATATGTACAAAAAGGGGGATAATATGGGAGTAGGGAATGATGTGTGTAATTAGGGTAGAATCAAGGAGGGGAAAGAGGATGGAGAAATGTAAATCTTGGCAGTATTTAGATGCAAGTTATGCAGTGACTATTCAGTTTGAAGGGTTATTGAAAAGTTACATTATGCTGAGGAAGCAGTGGGTGTCTGCTGCCATTGGGAGGTAATGTTTGAAGATTTATTTGAATAGTTAGAGGAAAGTAGAGTCCCTTATGGAGAGCAGGATGCACTGCCAGCATTTTGATTCTAGCATGTAGAAACTGGGATCACTACATTTCCTAGTGGAGTAGGTTGTGTGAAAGGTTAGGGCATAAACTGGTTGTGATCTAAGTTTATACATTCTTTCTATAATTGTCAACCTTCCTGCAAGGCATATGAATGAGATTTGGTTCAAAAGGAGAGTATCAAAGAGAACTTGAGCTCTCTGTAATACTGGTAGCCAGACTGATACCTCTCAACCTCTTAGAGCAAGAAATCAGGACAAAACCTAAAATAATGGCAGGACAAAGGCCCAAAAATATGGACAGGTTTTAAATATTGCTCTTATAAACTTAGAAAGTTGACAGAGTAATAGGTTTTGTATTAGCATGTATTTTCTGAAGGATATCTAGTCTGAAACTCTAATGTCTCTAGCCATGAGGATGTCATCAGCTAGTGTCCAGATGACTGTCAGTGCTGCAGTTGGCCTAGAGGTCTTGCTGGTTGAGGCACAGGAAAGCTTGGCTTGAGATGTATTTGGCTAGTTCATAGGTTCATAGATTCATAGGGTGGTACTAGGCTATCGGACCTAGGGCCTATACAAGCCTAGCCATAACAATTCCCTGGCTATTTCTTCCCACAGTATTTACTTCCCTGTTGGGCAACCGGAAGTTTTTCTTGTACATTACTTAGGGTTGGGAGTACTGAGATTAGTCTGTAGCCTGTGCATGTTTGTGGGTTATTTGGTTTAGGGATTGACTTAATGAGGGCATTTTCCCACATTTTGAGGAAGATATTGTGGCTGAAGCAAATGTTGTTGATGAGCTTTAGTAGGAATGAGATATGTTCTGCACGGGTTTTAAAAACTGGGTAGAGTGGCATCTTTTATGTGAAGGGTATTGGGCAATGATCACTAAGGGGGCTAGGATTTGGCAGGATTTTGTAAGGAATGTTTTATAGTATTAAGAAGGGATGCTTATTAGATTTGTAAGTAGGTCTAGTAGATTGTGAGACTATTTGGATTAGTCTAAGATTAGTGAAACATTCAAGTAGGTCATGCTTATTTACTCTTAAAATGATTGCTTGTGGAATAGATTAGGTTATTAGATTAATAAGTTGTTTTACTTTCTTTATGGAGAATGAAGGTGGGAGAAAGGCTGAGGTAGTACATATATCTTGACCTTTTGGCTTAGGATTTGTTATTGTTAGCTAGTTTGCACAATGATCTAAAGTACAATGAAAATTCAACATTATGTCATATTTTCATTCTGTATCTGCTCTGTTTTGTTGTTGTTTTCAATGATCTGAAGCAGATTTGGCTGATGTATGTTTTGGAAGTTGCAAATGGGATTTATACTTAATCATAACTCCTCCACCTGATCTTGGGCATGGTCTTTTTTTGTCACTTTGAAGGTAGAAATTGGGAAGGGGTGTCTTCTTTAGCCCAAGACTCAATGATGGCAGTGATGTCTAGGATGCTCTGGTGTAGGAAGGTGTTTATTTGTTCAGGTTTATTTTTAACAGTGCCTGCATTGAGAGCACAGCATGTAGGAAGAGTAAAAGTAGTGGGTGTGTGGTATTGTAAGTGAGATGTTGGCCCAGGGTTAGAGTCAATATTTCTTTTGAAAATAAGTAAGAAAATTATTTTTTGAAAGTTTCATTAGACATTTAGGTCAGGCTGGTGTAAGTCAATACTTGGTTTTAATTTTTGGTGACGTGAGTATTGGCTAGTTGGAGTTATAGTGCAGGAGAGAGATGGATCTTGAAAGACAGTTTGGAAAAGTGGAGGTGGGTGTGTTGTTAGTGGAGTGATTTCAGTCAGTTTTATTTCTCCAAGTCTTTTGAGTTTCTAATACCATGATGGGAATGGACCCCATTTCTTAGTCAAAGCATGATTAAAGTTCATGAAATTAGTATTGTTTCAATCTTTGATGTTAGCCAAAAGTGCTCTTTGCAGCACCTACAATGTAACTAGAACTAACTCCTGAAATTCATACAGAGTAACATGTATCTGTAACATATCTAAGTACGATTTTAATTTTTTTTTCTAAGACCCATTGTTCCTAGTAGTATTGGAAGTGTCTGGGTATCCTTTTTCCACATTGCCCCTGTTTCTGCTGGTAAATCCTGGTATTTTATGACTTTGTGTCTCTCTGTACATGAGACACTGTAGTAACTGCATGTAGCAATTTCAGTTATCAATGCCACTTTTGTCTTTTTTTCCTGGACTACTATACTGGTCTATTCTTGCATCTATTTTTTGAACTGTTGGCAATGAACGTTCCCCCATGTGATATAAACTTTATAATTTTCTATAATGCTTTGTGACTCATGTTTCCAATGCATCTCAACTTCTTCAATATTATAATGTTTGCACACTCCCAAATGCAGCAGTCTTCCCACATTAATATGCTTTTCAAATATACAGTCCTTCTGCCTTAGTATATCCAACCCAACCACAAGATGTGCAGCTATTTCCAATTCTGTTTTACAAAACTTGTGTTTGTGTTTTTCCACATGTTCAATGGACTTTGTGAACCAACGTGTATGTAGCCCACTGTCCAGGGCTGGCAATATTAACCTTTCATCTTTTGGTTTAAATTCATCTCTCCTTAACCATTCCTGCATTCATTCCTGATTGACATGAGGTTGTTCCAAATGTGTTCTGTACTTGCGACTGTATTTATGCATTTTCCACATTTCCTGCCTTCTTATCTGATCCTTCACCTTATATCCTTTCTTTTGTTTTTTGGCACATTCAGTTGCTGCCTGATCCTTACCTACTTCTGGTTTGATTTCCATTCCTGCTAGACACCGATATGCTTCTGCTAAACTAAGCAGAGAAGTCATCTTAGACTTATTCTCCTCATGTTTTAAAACTTTTGCTACATTTGGATCTTGTGAGATCAGAAGATATGCATGCAGTTCTACGATTGCAGATCTATACATGTAATCAATTTCAATAAGGCCCATACTGTCTTCAGAATGGGGAATATATAATCTTGATATACACTGATTTTTATAAATCTTTTGATAAGCATGAAGCATGTTTCTTGTTTACCTGTCCAACTGATATGATACCATTTGGAACCAGACAGTCACTCCAAAACTGTAAATTAGGATAGGAAGAGCGAATTGGTTTATCTGGACTTTGTTCCTAGATGTCAAAGTTGTTTTCAGTATTAATTTCAGTCTTCCAAAATATTCCTTACTAAGTTTTATTCACATTTCTTAATGTTTTATTGTTGATCCTTCATCAATTCACAGATGTTTATACACTCCCTCCTGCTCAGGTTCCTTTGTATCACATTCCTGTCCCAGACTGATATTTTCTTGGTGCTGTAGCTTTCCCGCTTTAAAGGTTGCTTTTGCATATTTATCAAGACCAAATGACATTCTTATATCATGTGAGAAAGTTTTGGCCACTTGTAGTTGTGCTTTCAGTTCTTCATCTGACAAACTATATAGTTTTAAATCATCCACAAAAACAAGATGAGAAGTCTTTACACTGTTGTTTTCTGGGAACCAGTTTGTAGCCATGACTTAATCTATTAATTAGACAGCTTAACGGGTTAACGGGAAGACAAAAGAGCAGTGGTGACAAAAAGTCAGTCTGGAATATCCCCCTTTCAATTTTTATCCCTGAAATAATAATTTGTCCTTTATTGTGGCTTTACTGAAAAGTCATTTGCCACTGTTTCATGGTTGCTATAATGTAATCAATCAGTGTATGGTGTATCTTACACATTTCTAAGCACTCTTTTATCTGTGAATGTGGGATACTGTCAAATGTTTTTTTGTAGTCTATCCATGCCATACTTAGATTCTTCCCATTTTTACCGTTCTCCATTATGACTTCATTTAACAACAAATGCTCTTTTGTTCCATAAGACTTTCTTGTGTTACTCTTTTGTTCTATTGTCATGATTGAGTTTTTTCTTCAGTTACTATAAACTCTATCGGCACCAATTCCAGTATATAGTTTATACATCATTGGAGGGCAATTTATTGGTCTATAGTTTTTAGGATAGCTTGCAGGTTTGCTCTTAAGGAGGAGTATTGTTTTTCCTGTTGTTATCCAGCTTGGCATCTTTTCAGGGTACACATAAAAATAGTTCTTACTCATTGCTAAATCTTCATGTAAAGATGTTAACAGTTTTAACCAGAAGTTAGGTACTGCATCTGGACTTGGGATTTTCCAGTTAGGAGCTTCATCACATTTCATATCTTGTACATTTGAACTTCTTATTCTTTCTTTCAGCATCTTTGTTATGTTCCCTAGGATCTTCATAGATATTTCTCCAAAATGTGTTTATTTCTTCCTTTTTGTGTGTGTATTTCAATTCCTTTTGCCATATTCCCAATTCTCTATAAAACTTTTTGGGTCATCAGTAAACTGCTTAGTTTGTACTTTTCCTTTATATTTATCTACATATCTTCTAAGTTTTTTCTGCTGTGCTGATATCTATAATTTATTAATTGCAATAGTGTACAATAGATCCTGATTTGTTCTGATACTGCATGTTGCTTTTATCACATCTGTCTTTCTGAGTATATTTGTTGATCTGTTCCCTCTTCTGTTCACTTCTAACAGTGACACTTCTTGTCTTAATTGCTTTATAGCTTTCTCTATTTGACACTTCTGCGATGGCATTTGATTTCTCCCTTCCTTTCCCTTATTGCCCTGTGCTTTTCTGGTAAAACTTTTTCTGTTATTAATTTGCTGCACAGTAATATATCTTATTTACTTGTGTTATATTGCATGAGTTTCTATGAACAGTCCTGATTACTGTGTTCATTTGTTTTATCGAACGCCTAACATTTTGGGTCTTATTGACTTTATATAGTTTGTTTCTTTCATTGACGTTAATATGTCTTTCCAACTCTATTAAATAAAGCAACTCTACCCCTTAGATCATTATCTTCTAAACTGAGGGCACCTTCTTTGTTCTCCATTTCCTGTGGCCATTCTACAGAAAGTTCCAGAGCATCTTCCTATGCCATATTCCCTTCAGTTTCATTCTGTGTCATCCATTGCTCTCTCATATAGGAACTCACTGACCTATCACTCCACAACATTAACTCCGTCAGAGTTGCCACAGTTTCCTGTTCCTTCCCTTGCTGTGCAACTTCAACTGAATTTTTATACTGGCTTTCTACTGAAGGCTCCTAAGTATCTTCATATGACAACTGAGCAGATGTTTCCCACTCCACTGGTTTTGCCTTAATTTGGGGATTCATTATTCTGTCCTGCTGTGGTGTTATCAGAGTTAAATTTTCTACATTAAATCCTTCACTTTGCAGGTAACTCATAACCTCAGTTTCTATTTCTTTAACTTCTCCATTACTAATCCTCCTTTCTATTTTCCCCTCTTTGTTTTCTTAATTTTTGTATTATAAAATGTTCCATATCTGGATGCCTTTGCCTGTATTTCTCTTCAAATATCTTAATTTTGCTTTCTCCTTTGCATAAATGTTGCATCATATTGAATCTCTTTTTCTTTCCAATGTCTATATATCTTCTTCAGATGTCTTCTGTTCCTCCTGTTTCTCCTGTCCTTACTTTGGGAGCTCACCATTCCATCATGCTGTCATATAATCTGTGTCAGCTTTTCTACACTAAATGCTTCACTTTGCAGGTATTCCATAACTTCTGATTCTATTCTTTTAACTTCTTTACTAATCTTCCATTCTATGTTCTCCCTTTATGATCTTATTTTTTGTATTGTGAAATTTTTCATATCTGGGTGCCTTTTTCTGTATTTCTCTTCAAATATCTTTGGGGATGCTTTTTTGTATTTGTTAATTTGGCTTTCTCCTTTGCATAAATATTGCACCATATCAGATCTCTCTTTCTTTCCCATGTTCATATTTCTTTTTTTATATACCTTTTAAAAATCTCTAAATTTTGTTCTTTATATTTTTGTACTTTCTAAATGTCTTCTTTTTCCAAATGACCCAAAGTTTCTTGGTCTGTATAATATTTTTCAAGAATCTGTTTTATTAATGAACACAAATTTGCATTTGAAGCTTTTGACAGTTTTGTTTTGTGCAAGTATTTTTCTTTTCTCTAATTTCTCTCTTAATCTTTTTGTATTTCTGTCTGCAAAATCTGGGCTTGTTGCATAATATTAATAATACATAATTTCTTTTTTATCCTCAATAGTCCACTCTATCATATTTATGGCTCTTCTTTGGCCTATCAGTTTTTTGTGATTTTTAAAATACTACTTCATTCTACAATGGGGGTGGGGGCATCCTCCACCTATGCCTGGCCTAACCCATTATAGGAATATTTCTGTGTCTTGAGGATTCAACAGTGTAATTGTTTCCAATCCTGGCACCAGTGCACATACCAAGGTTGGGCACTTTTATATCCTGTAACTTGTGTACCTAGTTGTCTTTTGTTATTTTTTAACCTACTTCTGTCCATGATATATTCTATATAAAATACAGTCTATATATATCAGTGTTTTCTTGGTGAGATTTTGTAAAAAAATCAGGGTCCACCTCATGAAGGTACTCAGTCTAGTGCTGTGTGTCTGTTTGTCTGTGAGCTTTCCAGTGTGTTTCATTGTTCATTCAATATGGATTGTGAATTGGGCTTTATAAGGTTTATTAAGATTATCGCTAGGAGTATTAACAGACAGAGTAACCAGCGCTGGATGATCAGAGGTGCTTGGCGATTGGAAGAGGTATTTTTGAAAAGTGATACAGAAATGGAGGAATGATGTGGCATGTTGACATGTGGATGCTAAGTGGTTAGTTGGGTGTAACATTTGTTTGTGTCTTTCGGCTTTTCCCGGTTAGGGGTCGCCACAGCGGAACTCCGGTCTGCTAATGATTGGTAGTGGATTTTTATGTACCGGGTTACCAGCCCTGACGCACAACCTTCAATGAAGGCACACCCCATTCACGTATGCCTCCACACAGAAGACGCTCTAGCTGAGAATCGAACAGTTGGGTGTAACATAATGTGTGATAATGCATTGAGGAGGGATACTGTATGTGAAAAGTTGTAGTTGGATAAAGAGGTGAATATATAAAAAGATGTGAGGGGTATATTTAAACATAATGGGAGACACATTGGGAGGGTAGCCAGGGAATGTAGGCAGGATGGGAGGGAAGCAGTCCAGCAATCAGATAACTGAGTAGTAGCCAATCTGTGTGCTCATGTGCACTATACGATTTCAAGCGCCTACTCCTGAGGAGGCAAGTTAGGTATGTTTTGTTTTTGCAGCGAGACGTGTGTAGTGCAAATTTCTAGTGATGTTTCTGCAGGTAATACTGGTAATTTACCTTTTGTTGAAAACATGTAAGCACTGCTCTATATTCTACTTTGGGAAAGGGACAGGGCAGAGTCGGTTACTGGTGAGCCAAGGTCACAGCACCCTCTACACACATTATATCCCAAAAGTGGATCTGCTTAGGAATGACCAGATTTCCATTTAAGACTTAAAAAAGCCAGTTAGTGGTATAATGTACCACAGCTAGGCTTTATGAGCTCACTGCTTACACACACACACACACACACACACACACACACACACACACACACACACACACACACACACACACACAAACACACACACGCCGCACACACACACTCACACCCATGTTGTTTTGTTGGACTCACACTTTAAATTTTGAAGTATCAAAATTCATAGTATTGTATCTTGCACTTCTGATTGTAACCCATAACAATACACTATCACAATGCATAAAAGGAACAAGTTTTTCCTGAAAATATCCAATAAGTACAAAAAATACAAAAAAGTAGACTTAGTTAACACTTGAAAGAGGTCATCTTTGCAAGTGCAATAATGTCCAATAAAGGGGTGCTATAGGGAAATTACATATCTTTCAGATGCCCTACACTTATAGCATCAGGTCTCACCACACTACACTATAACAACCATCATGTGGCATTACTGATTACAGCATGGAGATCTCTCCTTAAAGAGAAAATAAAGCGAGATGGCAGCATTCCAACTGATAAAAAGCAAGCATTATAATGAAAGTTATAGACAGTAGGTAATGTCTGTAGTGTGTTTGTACACATAATGAGAATATAATATTGTAGAAACAGTATTTAGTCATTCGTTTATTCATGCATGTATATATGTAAGTATTTTATTATTTTCTTTCGGTTTTAGTTATATTCTTCTCAAACAAAATGAAAAAAAATAGTTGTGCCACAGTTTATAGACATTTATAGCATACATATCAACAGTATTATGGATATGAAATAATAATGGAAAATGTAAATGAAATGAGTGCTGGTAAAGAGTCAGATGGTAAGAGTGACCCACACTGTATCAGACTATGATGAATTTGTTATAGAGTTGATTAAACTCAGGGAGATGCCGTCTAGAAGTTATCTGAATAACCTATTAGATGCAGTTTATGAAGAGGTTATGTGTAAGAGATAAAATGAGCATTTCAGCCCGTTGTTAAGTAAAGCTAATATAATTTTGATATCTGAACAAAAGGAGACTTCGCCTGAAAAAATGCATAGAAATAAGATGATCACCACATTTTCCCTTGATTCTAAAGCTTTACATAAAATGATTCAGAGTAATTGGGACATATTTAAGTTTAGTGGGAATTTAAGGAATTTGGCGGATATAAAGCCATCTTTGATATATAGGAAAGGGGTGAATTTCAAGACCGTGTTAGAAAAAACAAAAATAATTTCTTGTGGGTCTGGTTTAAGCTGATCAGCCAGAACATTTAAACATGGGAGATATAATCAATTCCCACATATAATGGTAAAATATTTCTCCTACATTAAACATTTCTACTGGGATAACATAAGAGGTTATTTTAATTGTGAGTCAAGAAGAGTTATATATGTTGCATGCTGCAAGCAATCTTAAGTGTTTTATATATATATATATGATATAAAAAGAACAATACCCTCACTAAATATATAATGAGCAATTCAGAAAGTGAGTTTCAATTTACAGTATTTGAAAAGTTGGAAAAAAATCCTAGGGGTGGCCCATGAAGAGACTGCCTGAAAGCGTGGGAGCTACATTGTCAGTTAACTTTAAGAGCAGAGCTTTTGTGTCATCAGTATTGAATGAATGTATCATGATCAAAAGTATTTTAAAGTTGAAAGCTTTTCAACTACAATGGTTGGTTTTAATGTTTTTGATAATGGTGTGTATAGAAATAAGGTTTACTTTGTGTTGTTCTTTTTAAGGATGAGTTTATTGGTTTTGTGGGGTGGGATATGTATAGCACTACTGGATATTTGATAATCATGTGATCATTTTATATATCTTATAAGGTAATGTTAATTACTATGGATGTTTTCTGATGAAGTCTCATGTACTAGGAGATGAAAGTGCTCAATAAACTTAAATGATACGTATTTTGGATTCAGCTTCCTCTTCTGGTTGGCTTGATGTAATTGGCCTGTGTTATTGAAACTGATTATATACATATCTATGATGTAATAATGAAAAAAATAAGCACTAGATTTTCAAACAAAACAATCACTTTTTATTGTGTAGTTTAGCATTTTTTTCCTCTAGCTGTTCATTTCAGCAGACCTTTCCTAGCCTTTTCTGTGCAAATGTGCTGATTAACGAAGTGAAATCCAGTTTGCATGCAAGGTCACAGTTAATGCTAAACATCACCAGTCCATTTAAACATTGATCTGTGATAGTTTCTAATTTGCTTCCATACATTAAAGCTGCATTCAGCTGAAGCCACAGAAACAGGTAGAGTTAACAATATGTACAGTGAAATAGTGATGTTTGGAAACATGTTTGTCAGTCCATGTTCCAACACTTCCTGAGGCAATTCCTTTGGCATGCTTTCTTGTCTGAAGTTGGTTGAATAAATTTGTTTCAGGAATACAAGATCCTCATAGAGCTCTATTGAAACTTCTGTGCTGTACTTTTGACAAAATCACTCAGTGGCGGCATGTGCTAATTGTCATCCATTATTGCACTGAACTTCCACAGAAAGTCAAAGAGTAAACAAATTTGATGCAGAGATTCAAAATGATGCCAAAGACCCATGAGAATGGAATAATGACACAGAACATGTTCAACCTGTAGTGCTGTTTGGCATCAGCTTCAGTTGGCAAGCTGTGACCACTGGAGAACTGGAATATTTGTATTCATGCCGCAAGTCGTGATTCACCGAGAATTTCATCCCAGTGTTGGTGAATTGGTCTAAAGTCTGCACTGAAAGTTTCAGTGTTGTCTCTCTCAACATCAGTTATTTCAGGCCTCACTTACTAAGTTTGTCTGATGAATAATGGTGAGAAGTTTTATCCATACCGAAGACATCAGAACACATTCAAATTTTAACATATACTTTTGAAGAGACTTCAGTTCTGTATAGGCATGTGATGGCAGCTTAAGAGTGTCTATATTACCATGTCAAAAGATGTATTCACCGAGCATGTCTTAATTGACACAGAAATATTGATCTTTTAAAATCCTGAACGGTCGCTTCAGAAAATTTTTTCCAGGGGAAAAAATTGCTAGGCCATCATCAGAGATTTGCCCTTTTCTCCACTGTAGTGTGATCTCGGAGTTGGTATATTTAGTTAGGGGGGTGTGAAGTGCACAGCCCCCCACATCAGGGGGTGTGGGTATGTAGGGTTTGAAAGTTTTTTTTTTTTTTTTTCATGGCCAAGCATTTTTTCCCCTGGGAAAAAATTTACTGACATGGCAGTTTGGGATTTTAACAGGTCGCTATTTCCACGTTGATTAAGACGTTTTCGGTGAATGATAATATAGACACAATTGAGAGACTCCAATTCACTCAATGACTTGAGTATTCTACTGAAATGCTGTGCACTTGGTTTAACACAGTCTATTCATGCTGACCATCTTGTTTCAGATGGGCTGTGTAATAAAACTAGCAGACATTGCTTCAGTATTTCCCACACCAATGGACTATGACTGAACAAGTTGTACGTCTGCTCAATGATTCCAAAGTAAGTAATTGCATCTTTGCAGGATTCAGCACTGTCAACACCAGCAAGGTTAAGTGTGTGATTTCCACAGCTTGAGAAGACATAACTTTCATTGCATTCCATGAGAATCACCTGCACACCTTTGCACTTCCCAGCCATGTTTGAGCTGTTGTCATAAGCTTGGCCAACGCACAGATCAAAATCAAGATTCAGTTCTTCCAGAAATATAATTATTTGCTTGGCTATTTCAGATCCTGTTTTGTCTGTGAAATTGTCAAAATAAGACAAATCACTCTTCTAAAGACAACTGCATGTTGTCTAAACTGTAGTGTACATTTGAGATGGGCCTGAGGAAGCCTAAGGGCAAAAGCTTTTCTGAATGTTTACTATATGATTAAATTCTGTCTTTATTTGTCCTGTTTTATTTAATAAAATGTGTTCCTTTAAGTAGTGTTAAAATGGTGGCTTCTGTCATATACTGTTGGTGAGATACCCAACACTGTTACAATGTAACATTATACAAGACTTTGCAACTACAGGGTAACATGGAGACACCAGGTGCAACCGCTTACCTGAGCAGACCTGGTACTTACCCTTTGAATTATGCTATTTAAGTAGCTCAGTTGTCAGTTTGAAATCAGACAAAATGCTCATCCATCATTGAATAAAGATCTGCTTAAACCCTTAACTGGATTGTTTTTTTTCCCTCTGGAAATTATTTATTTCTGCTAAATTTTGCAAAGTTAGCTGCGGCCAGGATCCAACATTCTGAACTTTTCATTCTTCATGTAACTGACAATCAGTGTGGGTCATTCCTCACAAGCAGAATCTGGAGCAGTGTCAACAATTATTGCAAAATATTTAGCGTTGCAAATTTCACCAGGAATGGAAGTCTACATAAATGAACCACAGAACTAGATAAACTCATTCTGAGGGCACTGGAAAAGATACTATTGATGGCTTGTCTCTTTTGACTTGCTTTTTCCACAAGATCCAACTGCACTGAGCTTAGCAGTTCAGTAATGCCCAAAAAGTTCCCATTATTGCAATCCCCAGTGTGTTGGCTGGAACCACAACATGCCAATCTATCACACTTCAGCAAAATCAATCTATTTTACAAATTCCTCAATTTGGAAGCTGTTTTTGGCAGCAGCTGTATTAGAAAAGCATGATTCTTTGCATCCCATGCGATACTTCTGAGAATGTCAAAAGATTTCATCATCAGAAATTACTTCAGCTGTGAAGTAACCAATGTCCATTTCTATGACTTCTGCTGCAGCATTATTTGGGGTAGTAGGCCACTTTTGTCCATCATGTTTTTTTATGTTCTAATGTATCGCTGTTCACACTTGCAGTGTAATTTTTACCACACTCAAATAGTCACTTTAGGAATATTGTTACATTCGTCATCATCCATGACCATCGTAGGGAAACCAGTGCTTTCTTCTTTATTGTCTGTTGCAACAGTGACAGTATCTGATATTATCGGGTCACTTGCTACATCTAAATTTGATTGTATCATCAGACTTGCAAGAGTATGAAGAAAAGACATTATATTCTGTGAACGATTTGCAACCTACTTAAATTGCTTTTGCTTACGTCACTTACAAGCACTGCTTTCAAATTGCTTCTTCATCTTAAAATTGGCCTGTGTCAGTAATGGCTGCTCCAGGTTTGTCTTCATAACGGACACAATAGGGGCACAGTAGCTTACTGGTGGAGCATGTTGAATAAGTGAAAAGAACGCCAAAACACCATAAAAATCAAGTATAGAATACATGCTGCAAGGTAACAACTCAACAATAATCCACTGTCAAAAATGAAAGACCATTTTAATATAAAGACACAATGAATTCCACAATCTCACAGATCCTGACAATGTTCACAACACAGAGAAAATACTGATTTGTCATGCTTGAGCACTGTAGTTTGGATGAAGTGTTGGTACAGTGTAACAAGTCAAGGTTGTAGCTACCAATCTATCAAAGACAGGAAAATGTCATGCAGAAAGTCATTTGTGCCTTAGTAGAAAGAGAAGCAGATATCAGTAACCCAAATTTATGAACAGAAAGTGACAACTCGCTTTGAACTGCGCTGCATTATAAGGAAAATATTTTTAAACAAATACAGTACATTTTGTCAACATTCAAGATAAAACACTTCTTCCCACTGCACACACTACTTCCCACTGCAGACACTATGAATAGCAAACTGGTTTAAATCTCTATTAAATGTTCTTTGAAGTAGAAACAAGAATGGTTAGTTAACAGTGTCTGCATTACGATAATAGTTTTGACACCTCAGGAAGAATGTAAGAGAAAGTTTGCACTTGGACTTAAAAATGGAAGCCTTAAAACATGAAGTTCAGCTAGTTTATTTTGTTAAACATTTACAACTACTGTTAAAGATGTAAGAGCTGCTCCGAGAACACAAATCAGAATAATTCAAGAAAAAATGTGAAACTTCAAATGGGTTTCAGAAACTGTACAAGATGCCTGTGACTCAGATTATTGCCATTCTACTTACATGGAAGTTAAAAAAATGACTTCTTTATGTCTAACATAACTCGTTTAAAGGGAAAATTTGGGGGAAAACCTCCAAGATCACTTTACAGCGACAGGTCCATTAAGCTATAATATAATCATAACCACTAAATGATTCTTATGCATTAAAATAGTCAGAATACAAAGATATAATGAAATAACTGAGATATAGTGGCAACCATAATTTATTTACACTTATTGTTAAAAGGGTTAGTCCCAGTAGGCCAATGGCCTCTTTTCAGGGAAGACCCAAGGTGATATTCATACTGACTAGGGGAAATTTGACCAGGACACTGAGAAAACTTCTCCCTACTTCTTTTGACAAGTACCATGGGATCTTTACATCCACCTGAACTACCCCAAAGTCAGGCAGATGGGGCCTTTATTTAGCATCTTATATAAAGACTGCAGTGTAAATACTGGAAAAATAATCCACGTACCTGGTATGGAATAGAACCCAAAGTTTTCTGCACCAAAGACAAGGGTGGCATCTGTTGGTATAATGAGAATGCAAATACATGCATGTTAGTTTTTTTGCCCCCTCTAAGAAAAAGTACTGAGAAAGACAAAAACTGTACTAAGCAAATGCAGCAATACGAACCACCTGGCACTCTAATTCTGGTTTGATGAAATAAAACCATTAGAAACAATTTAAAGCTAGTACCATACCTCTCAAATTATTTGGTCAAGAATTTTGGACAAAGTCAAAAATAATTAGTGGGAAGAATAAACTCAGGAACATTTTTTAAAATATTATCCTAATTCACTTAAAAGGTTAATAGAGCAACAAGTTTTACATTGGTCTGCATTTTTGAACAATAAGAAGCAAAAAACTCTAAAGACTGATATTACTGCCAGACTGTAATCATATGTGATTTACCAGAAAATCAAAAATGTTATGAGGGACAGGATAAGCATTTGAAGCAAAATCAGGAACATTCTGAAAAAGGGACATTTGAGAGGTAGGGCTGGCATTCAAATGGGAATGTCTGATCAGAATAACCCATTCCAGGATTTGAATATTTTTGGATGTGCTGAATTATAAATTATGCAGTTATGGTTTTATGAATGTTGTAACAGTCTATGAACAAGTCTCAGAATACCTTAAGAATCTATAGTTTTAATGACTGAAATCATTAAAGCTACATACCCTTAAATTCTTAAGCAGAGGCTTCTTCATTTTCAGACAGTTTAGTATAGTTTGTCATTACCATAATGTCCAGAGCTCCAGCAAACAAAAGAATTAAAAACAAAAAAATGTTGTCATTGTCAATTTTCAATCTTCAAAATATGGAACAGTATAATACCTCTCATTAGATGGAATACATGGGCAAAATATTGAACATTTACTAACAACTAAGGAAAGAAAGAACACACTGTATGGTTAAACTGTTACTTTATACTTCTTTTACAACATACCCAGTTCTTCAACCTCTAGAGACTCTCAGGAGAAAGAACTTAAGTAGCAAAAGTCTAAGGCCCCAGATAGTTAAGCCAAGCACTGCCCCTCTACCAAAACAAAACACAACAAACTCCAGTCAGTATCAAGAAATGCATTCAAGAGCAGGCTTGCAACATCATGAATACCACACCATCCATAACACCAACTACAGCCATAGTCAACGTTCCATCTTCCAGAATACTATCAAACCTCTCAACAAGCCCTATTTTCGAAGATGTCTTACTTAGAGGCCTGATTTACCCCAGCACATGATGTTCCTATTTTTTTGGAGATGTGTAGATTTGCCCCTTCACATAATTTTCTGCCCCCTTGAGACATTTTATAATTTTATACACACACACACACACACACACACACACACACACACACACACACACACACACACACACACACACACACACACACACAATTTGAAGCTGTCTAGTGCATAGAGACCACACTACATAACATAAATACTATGTACACCAGTAATTTAAAAGGAAAAGGCACTCATCTTACATCTCCCTTTTTCAGAAACAAAAATGAATTACTTTGTGGGGTAGAATTTTGTAATCCAGTTCATTAAAGTCTACAGATTTTACGTGGTTTCTTTGGCAAAGTGCTTATATTTTTTGATCATTTTTGTCACTCTTGCTTTTTAAACATGTTTCCTTTTTTTTACACAGATAATTTTTATTTTGAATATAAAACAAACAATAAATTAATACTTATTACAATTTACAATCATATTAGTTAATAATTAACTATATACAAATTTACATTCAGCCTGGCGTGTAAATTGAATGATAACAAGTTATACATAAGTAGTTAAATTTAATTTAAGAAGTAATTGTTTCAAGAGGAGGTTAGAACCATTTGTAAAGTTTCAATCAATGTCAAAACTTTTTTCCAAGGAGTGTTAGTTAATGGCATAGGAAACATTTTTAATTCTTTGGTTCTTCAATAAACACAGAACATCTTCTCTGCTAGGTACTGTGGTAGAATTCCATCTCTTTGTTATGCATTTCCTAGCTATAGCTAGTATAGTCCAAAGTACATAGAGGTTAGTTTTATTTAAATAAAAACCTTCAGTTATATTCAGTAATATTACAGCTTTGGTCATGACAAAATTATCTGTATAAATTGCCTGCATAAAATTATTAAATTTTCCCAAAAGGGTTTAATTTTTATACATTCGTAGAAAATGTGATACCAATCAGCTTTATCGATCTGTTGACATCTCCAGCATAACCCATTACTAGAAGGATTGATTTTTGAAACTTTATCAGGAGTTAAGAAGGATCTATGGAGGAATTTCCAGTTAAATATTCTCCAATAATGAGAACAAGAAGTCAATTTTACTGAAAGTAGTATGTTTGATTTATTTTCTGGGTTAATTGAATCGAATATCCTTTAGTAATAAACTTCCAATATGCTGGTTTGAGTAATGTTTTATAGTTTTTTTATTAGATTATATAAGTATGAAGTTCTATTTTTCATATTCTTATTATTATATATAATTTCAAATATTCTGATTATAAATTTAGGTGGAGTTGAGAAAGAAGAATTATTTATTATCCTACATAGATCCTTGGAGTATGTCAATATATTCTGAAGTATTAACCATTCATGAGAATTTAATTTATAAGTTGACATCATATATTGTATATAGTTAAAGCATTTGACATGGTCCGACACAAACAACTTATCTCTGTCCTCAATAACCTATTCTTCTCTCAGTCAGTCACCAACTGGTTTCAGAGTTACCTGTCTGACCGCCAACAATCCGTTGTATGGCAGAATGACATATCTCCCCAACTACCTGTCTCCATAGGGGTTCCCCAAGGATCCATCTTTGGGACCCCTACTCTTCTTTGTTTTCACCAATAATCTAGCCTCTGCCACCAAACATGGCACACTCATACAATATGCAGATGACTCAACCATCATCTGCTCAGCCCAGTCCCTACCCAAACTGCAATAAGTCACACAGGAAGCCTTTTCCTCTGTTGAAACTTGGTTATCGAATGCCCAATTAATACTCAACTCAAACAAAACTAAACTACTCATCTTCCAACCCACCAAACATACTCAAAACAACTCTCACTTTAACATCACAGCAAAAGACAACACCACTATATACCCAACTGAACACACCAAATTGCTAGGAGTGGAAATAGACAATAAACTAAAATTTGACATTCACATATCCATGACCATAAAAAAATTCCACAAAAAACTAGGAGCGTTATACAGAAATAAGCAACTTCTCACCAAAGCAGCAAAGATTTCAATAGCAAATTCCCACCTTATCTCCACCCTACTTTATGCCTCTCCAGTATATACCAACCTAAGGCAATGCCATCTAAACAAGCTAGAGACCTGCTACAACAAAATCGCCAAATTCACCACAGGGGCATCCTACCATAGTCACCACTGTCTCTCACTTGCTGAACTGGGCTGGCTTGAACTCCCTCACCTCCTTCAATGGTATCAACTCTCACTCGCCCACAAACTAGTAAACCATCCACTAAATGTCCCATCCCTCAAGAATCTACTCCAACCCTATCGCACCACCAGACCACTAAGATCCAGCAACAAAAATCACTTGCAGATCACTAAAGCCAATAACTCTGCTGGTGAAGCACTATTCTCTTGCACCATAGCCAAATTATGGAACTCCCTCCCACCCACAATTACCTCCATACCATCATGCACCCACTTCAAAACTTTACTAAAAACATACCTAGAAACATGCTGGCTATGCCCTTGCAACTCCCACTCTAATATCACCCACCCCATCCAACCACTACCTTTCTTTCCACTCCACTAACTACCTTGATTATAGCAAGCTCAGATGCTCATAAGCCTAGTACTTATTATACAGCAGGAACTTCTTATTGTAACATTTGTTAATGTCTTTTATGTACTTCACAGATAAAGATTCTAGTTGTCTACTGATGTACTATGTTCTTCATCTGTAAATATGTTGTAATTAATTGCTATGTTAAATTGTTAATCGCTATGTAATCCAATGTAACTACTGTCTGTTTATTTTAACTGTGGAACTTTTCTCCCCGGGCCTCCGCTGAAAATGGACCTACGTCCAGTCAGACACTCCCGGTTAACAAATGTAAATAAATAAATAAACAAATAAATAAATAAAATAAATATCCAAAACTTGTTGATTTTTTATACATTGCAGCCAGCAAAATAGTTTTTTTCTGTTCCCAAGAGATGAATATGTCCCTATGAATTCTATCTGAAAAGTTTTTAGTAATGCTGAAGGGAATTAATGTTGTGAACCAAAGCTTTAAATCCATATTCATATTTATAAATTTCCTAAAGTGATCAAATAAATGATTTATTAAATTTGACCTAGTTAATTTAGTTATATTGTATTGTAAATTTAAGCTCAGTGAGTACCATAATATATTATTGTTATCTATAGTAATAGTATTTTAAGTAATTTGTTTTCATTTATTATTATAGTTGTATGTAACAATTTCCAATTGGATATATAACTAGGATTAATCCATTCAGTCACAGTTTTAAGTAGAGTAGCTCTTATATAGGATTCAATGTCTGGAAAATGTATTCCTCCCTGATCCCATTATCTGGTATGGTGGGTATATGCAATTTTGTTTATTTTAGGATACCATACGAATCTTAGCAGTACTGATGTTATTTTCTTAAGATAGGTTTTCTCAGGAATTAGCAAAGTAGCTTGTACTACATACAACATTTTAGGAAGAAAAACCATTTTAATCAGCTGTAGTCTATCTTCAAAAACTATGAATAAGTTATTATATTTGTACACCAGAGAATCTATTATATCCATGACTCTTCTATAATTAATATTCAATATATCTTGTATGTTCTCACACAGGTCTATCCCCAGGTATTTTATTGTTGTGACTTATTCTCCTATGATATGATTCTTGTCTGTTTGTATTTCATTCTTTTTATTTAATAATAAGTATTTAGATTTGTGGTTATTAAAACGAAGTCCTGAGATCTTATGAAATTTCTCTATTAGAATATCTAGTTCATCTAAACTTTCTTTTGAATTCAATAGTGTAGGAAGTACATCATCAGTGAAGAACATGATCTTAGAATTATATTGTCCAAATATATTTATACCTTTTATCTTTGGATTATTTCGTATTAATATAGCCAATAACTCTATAGTCAATGCAAATAAAATCGGTGACATAGGGCATCCCTGTTTAGTACCTCTTGTAATTTGTGTAGCCTCTGAAGTAAAGGGTCTTATTTTAACATAAGCTAAGTTGTTTTCATAAACCTTTTTAATAAATGTAATAAAGGAGATGGGAAAAGCATATGCTTGTAAAATTTTAATTAAATAATCCCAATTTAAGGAATCAAATATTTTTTCAATATTCAGTCCAATTATCAAGGCTTCTATATTTTCTTTATTTAAATAATCAATTAATGTCAATATTCTTTTAATGTTGTCATGTGCGTGTCTATTTTGAATAAACCTGGTTTGGTCGTTGTTGATTATTTCATACATTTAATTTTTTATTCTATTTACTAGTATAGATATAAATATTTTATAATCATTATTTAATAATGAAATTGGCCTATATGAACTACAATGGCTAGCATCCCTGGGTATGATTAAGGATTATCTCCACAAAGGGGGGATTATTGCATAGGTTTGAATTTCAATTAGTGTTTTTTATGTAACAGTGAGGTTATATTTTTGGGAAATAATTTGTAAATTTCTGTGATTAAACCATCCATTGCAGGAGATTTACCAGTTTTACTTTCTTTGATTATATCAGTAACTTCTTTATGTGTAATGGGTTTTTGTAATTCCCTTTGTAAGCTTTCAGGGACTGATTTAATATTAGAGATAATATTTTCTAAATTGAAATGTTCTGTTATAGTATTCTTACTTTTATAATGAGTTCTGTAATGACACTTGAAAGCATCTAGTATATCTCCTATTTCCGAAACTTTCTTACCTTTTTCTTCATGTAAGATATTAACAATAAAATTAGCTTTAGATTGCATTTTAACTTTAACAGATAAATTATGTAAGTGTTTTGGAGCAGTATCATAAGAATTTATTTTTAACCTCTCCATGGCTAAATTAGTTTTATGATTTAATATTTCATTATATCTTTTATTTAAGTTCATAGGTTCATAGGTTCATAGGTAGGTACTAGGCTATCGGCCCAAGGGCCTACGTAAGCCTAGCCAGCAAGGTACCATAGCTTACACCACCCAAGAAAGTTATTTTCCTATGCCATTGTCCAGCAGAGACACAGAAGTGATCCCCGGGGTGTATTTCCTATTTCCCATCCACTCATCAAGATTTTTCTTGAACAGTGCTAATGAAGAACTTTGCTTGACATAAATGGGTAGCTTGTTCCAGAGTATAGGAAGTCTCTGGGACAGGAATCTATCCCTCCAGCATGTTCTGTTTATTGTGGTGACAAGGTTTAGGTCCCTAGAGCATGTAGCTTGGAGGGATTGGGATTTCTTTGGGTGTAGCATGTCCAACAGCTCTGGGTTTCACATAGCTTTATATGTTAGGCAGAGATCACCTCGGAGTAGGCGATATGCTATGGAGTAAAGCTGGAGTTTTTTGAGGCGGTCAGTGTAGGGAATTTGTTTGAGGCCAGTAATCCTCTTTGTGAGGTACTTCTGTGGCCTTTTCAGCTGCTGCAGATGTCTTGTGAGGTACATTCCAATAAGGGTGTTGTACTCTATAATGGGTCTAATGAGTGATGAGTAGAGGGGAACAATAACCTCTTTTTTCCTGGATGAGAACCCTTTTATGATGAGGTGTGCCATGTAGAAGGACTTCCTGACTACTGTGGCGATGTGACTATCAATGGAGAGACTACTGTCCACCTGGGTCCCAAGGTCTCTTATCACGCATTCGGTGTTAAGTAGATTGCTGCCTATGTGGTAGTTCATGGGTACAGAGTTTTTACCAAAGGGGATGACACTGCACTTTTTGGCATTGAGCTTGAGGCCATGGCTCTGACACCAGGCATCTGTCTCAGTGAGGCCCTTCTGTAGGATGTCCACATAATTTGGGGACTTGACTATGGCTCCTAGTTTGCAGTCATCTGCGAACTACGTCAGCCAGAGGCCTTCTGTGTTAGCCTGTACTTCAGAGAAGTAGATACCAAACAGGAGAGGTCCCAGGATGGAACCCTGTGGCACTCCACTTGTCACTGCCTTGAGGTCAGATTTGGAGTCTGCAACTTTTACAGTGTGGGTTCTGTCAGTGAGCCAGTTGGCAACCCATCTTGTGACATAGGGATTTATACCTAGTTTAGTGAGTTTAGCTATAATTCCAGAATGGGGGATGGCGTCAAAAGCTTTGGCGAGGTCAAGATAGGCTGTGTGAACCACCTTACCCTCATCCACGGCTTTGGTGACTGCCTCAAAGAAGTTGATCAGGTTCAGGAGGCATGATCTGCCTTTCACAAACCCAAACTGAGTGGGATCCAATGTCTTTGTTTAGGAGTTCCATGATGATATGTTCCTTGGCCTTGCAGACCAGGCTTGTCAGGCTAATAGGTCAATAGTTCCCGGGATCAGTGGTGGCTCCCCCTTTGTGGAGTGGGATAACTGTTGCTGTGCGCCACTCAGTGGGCACAAAGCCTGATGCGTGGCTATTATTGAACATGGTGCTTAAGTGGGGAGCCAGTTCATTCTGAAGTTTGTGTAAAACGCAGCCTGGGATGTTGTCCGGTCCCATGGATGCTGTGTTCTTGACTTTAGAGAGTGGATCTTTTACCTGTGTAGTTGTGATTACAGGGACTCTGCATTCTTCCTGTATAGATATGGGCCCTCTAGGGGGTGCGAGGGGGGGTAAAGTTAGCACTGAACCGATCTGCCAGGATGTTGGCAATATCAGTTGGTTCTGTAATTTTCATGCCTTTGTGCTGTAACTCAGAGCAGATCTGGGTGTTGCCATCTAGAGTCTTGACATAGCTATAGAATGCTTTGTGGTTGTCCTTGGATTTAGTGGCGATTTTGTTTTCTTAGCTAGCTTTGGAGGATATTACAAGGGATCTCAGCTTCTTACTGAGGCTGACCAGGGAGCTCTTCCACTCATGGGATTTTACTCTCTTTTGCAACAGTTTCTTCCTTCTGTTGTGCAATTTGTTTATGGCAGGGGACCACCAGATTGGATTCCTTTTTTTGGAGGATAGCGTCTTGGTTCTGTTTGGGATAACACAATCTATGCACTCGTGTAAGTGCTTATAGAGTGCATTGGTGTAGGATTCAGCAGTTGTAACTGTATTGTCCATCTGCATGGGTGTCATGAAGTCTTCTATTATCTTCTTATTCTCAATCGAATTAAAAGCCTTTTTGGATTTATATAATGTGAGTTTTCTTTGTAGTTCTTGTAGTTCTAATTCTCATTCCTTGAATCTTTTATACCAACCAATCACTTTTCCATAAATATAAGCTTTTAGTGAACCCCAAACCATTACTATATTCACTTCTGAGTTGTAATTTATATCTAAAAGAATTAAGTTCATTCACTAACCATTGCTTAAATTCTTTGATTTTTGTAATGTACAATGGAATTCTAGAAATAAATGTTAGTGGTTTTATTTGTATTTTTAGGACTAGTGAATTGTGATCTGATAGAGGACATGGGATTATTAAGAAAGAAGTAATTTTTGTTTGAAGATCCTGAGAAATGTTTAGTTTATCAATTCTGGTTTGAGTACCAAATCTATAATCTTGGTGAGAAAATAACAATGAGTTGCTATCTATAGCATTAAAGGTATCTTTCAATTTTAAAGACTCAGTCCATCTTTTTAATAGTGTTGCAGTAGTTATTAAATGTGGAGATTTTTTAATAGTAGTTTCAGAAGTATCAGTAATACAATTAAAACCCTCCCCATTATTAAAGTACCTTTAGATATATTTGTAATTTGATCTAGATGTTTTTTAACTGTTCCCATCCCAATACAAGGAAACCAGTATAAGTTTACTAGTGTCCATAACCTATTATTAAACTTCAGGATGACTATAGCTATAAGACCATCATTGTCTACATATTTGTGTATTATTTCAATGTTTAAGGAATTCTTTCTCCATAAAATTATTACTCCCTGTCCCCTCTTCTTAGATTTAAATTTGGAGCATGCTAAGGTCATATAATCACTTGGGTTCCATATGAAATTATCATTATTTTTGAAGTGAGTTTCCTGTAAAAGAATTATTTGAGATCTATTTAACTTTAGATATCTTAATAAGTTAGATCTTTTACTTGGACTATTTAGACCATTAATGTTTAAAGATAATAAAGAAAGATCCACATCAGATTGTTTTGAAGAAGAGTTTGAAGTGTCATTGTATTTACCTGGAACCATCCCCTCCTCTAATATTAAAATATTAAAATATTATTAATTTGTAAACAATCATCTATCCCAGTAAAGCATGTTATCACTAAAGTAATCAACAAGTATAAGTCAGGCTTGGTGAAACTAATTAACGTCCTAAAAACTAAAGTAAATACTAAAATTAAACTAGTTTGATCTTTAGTCCCTACCCACCATAGAATGTAATACATTCCTAGTCCAACAGATAGGTACGTCTGATGAACTATCACTCTAACTTCCTTTTTCCATTCACTTGAGCTCCATATATACACTTTTAAATATTAAAGGAGTCTATTAAAAGTACTATTATTGTGATTTTAAAACATTCAGTTACAGAAGGCATTATTTTATATGAATTAACAACTATATCATAGTTTCATAGTTTCATAGTATAGTACTAGGCTATCTGCCCTGGGGCATTTGTAAGCCTAGCCATAGTGATGTGGCTTTTGCCACCCCATGAAATGGTACAAAAATGTACAGAATAAATCAAGAATACTGTGCCTCTGTCTTGTAGTGACACAGTGAAGGCCCCTTATATAATAGAATTAGTTTACTGTGCCCCTGTCTAGCAGTGACACAGATGTGACCCCTGGGGTAAACTTACGATCTCCCATCCACTCATCAAGATTTCTCTTGAAGAGAGTCAGTGAGGGGCTCTGCCTAATACAAACTGGGATCCTGTTCCAAAGCATGGGAAGCCTTTGGGTTATGAATCTATCCCTCCAGCATGTCCTATTCATACTTGTGCCGAGGTTTAAGTCTTTAGCTCTCGTGGCCCTGATGGATTTGGATTTTTTGAGGTGGAGCATGTCCATCAGATCCTGGTTGGACATGGCCTTGTACGTCAGGCAGAGATCACCTCTGAGCAGGCGGTATGCTACTGAATAGAGCTGAAGTTTCTTTAGTCTGGCAGAATAAGACATATGTTGGAGACCCTTGATCCTTTTGGTGAGGTACTTTTGTGGTCTCTCCAGCTGTTGTAAGTGCCAGGTGAGGTACATACCAAATGGGGCTTTGTACTCAATCATGGGCCTGATGAGGGAGGAATATAGGGGGACAATGACATCCTTGGATCTGGGTATGAAACCCTTCATGATGAGGTGTGCAAGGTAGAATGTTTTTCTAACCACTTTGGCAATGTGGGTGTCAAATGAGAGGTCACTGTCTACTTACTTTTTCCATACTCAGTGGGTTGCTGTCTATGTGATAATTTGTGGGTGCTTTGTTTTTTCCAAAAGGGATGACTATACATTTTTTGGCATTTAGTTTAAGGCCGTGACTACGGCACCAGTTGTCCGTTTCAGTGAGGCCTTTTTGTAGGATGTGTGTATCTGCTGGTGTATCGAATATGGCGCCTAGTTTGCAGTCATCTGCGAACTTTGTCAGCCACAGCCCTCCCATGTTTGCTTTAACATCTGAGAAATAAATGCCGAACAAGAGGGGTCCCAGGATAGATCCCTGTGGGACGCCACTTGTGACTGGCTTTGAGTCAGACATTGCTCCAGTGATTTTAACTTTATGGGTTCTGTCCTTTAGCCTGTTTGCAACCCATCTAGTGACATAAGGGTTTACTTTTAAGCTGTTTAGCTTATCTATGATGCCTGAGTGGGGTATTGTGTCGAAGGCCTTAGCCAAGTCCAGGTATGCTGTATGGACTGCTTTGCCCTCATCAATGGCTCTAGTGACTGTTTTGAAAAAGTCAACCAGGTTTAAAAGGCAGGATCTGCCTTTTACAAAGCCAAACTGGGTGGGGTCAAGCGTCTGTAGGTTCCCTATGTCTCCGTTTATGAGTTCCATAATGATTCTTTCCATAGCTTTGCAGACCAGGCTAATCAAGCTTATGGGGCGGTAGTTTCCAGGGTCTGTAGAGGCACCCCCCTTGTGGAGTGAGACCACTGTTGCTGTACGCCAGTGTTCAGGTACATATCCCGAAGTAAGGCTAAGGTTAAATAGCATTTTTATGTGTGGGTTTAGCTCCTCTTGGAGTTCACGTAACACGCACCCCAGGATACCGTCAGGTCCCATTGATGCTGTGTTTTTGCTTTGTTTAGGGCTCTCACTTGGGCATCTGAGATGACATGGAGATTACATTCAGCTGGGATAAGTATTTCTTCTTTAGGGGTGAGGAGGAGAAATTTGCACTGAACCTGTCAGCCAAAATGTTAGCAATATCTGTGGGTTCAGTGTATTTTTGTTGTTGTGAACCAACTCTGAGCATATTTGAGGGTTTCCAGGTTTCTAACATAGCTGAAGAAGGCTTTGTGGTTATCTTTAGTGTCCTTAGCGATTTTTCTCTCAAAGTTTGCCTTGGATGTTTTTATGAGAGAACGTAGTTTTCTGCTAATGATGATCAGAGATGTCTTCCCTTCATGGGATTTTGCTCTGACGTGCAGTAGCTTCCTTCTTTGTTATACAATTTGTTTATGGCTGAGGTCCACCAGACAGGATGCTTGCTTTTGGTGGAGAGGGACTTGGATTTGTTTGGGATTGCATGATCCATGCATTCTTGGAGATGTCCATAGAAGGCATTTGTGAAGGATTCGGCATTGTGGGATGTGGTATCCCCTGGCACAGTGGGCTTAAAGGATACCATCTCAGTCCTAAGAAGAGTGAGGTCTGCTTTTGAGAAGTTTTTCACTGTGGTCTTTTGTGCTGGGGGTGAAGGTGGGATATGTATATCCAGGGTGATTAGTTTGTGGTCAGATCTCACTAGTGAGGGGTATACTTCCGGTGTGGAGCATTTTGACCCCATGTTTGTGATGATCAGGTCTAGTATATTATCTCCCCTAGTGGGAGAGGTGACTAGTTGTTCCAGTGCATTTGAATTTATGAATTCCAGGAACCTTTGGGCTAGGGTATTAGGGCTAGAATAATGTACCCAATCTATGTTTGGGTAGTTGAAGTCTCCCAGTATAATGGTATTTTGTGATACATTCATATCCTCCAATGTCTTCAGGAAGGCTGAGTGGGGTTCTTGACATTGGGAGGGTGGTCTGTAACATGCTACCAGTTGTATAGCAGTTTTGCCTATGGTTAGTTGCACCTGTATGGTCTCTGATGCTTCATGTGTTGCTACTAACCTGGAGGTGTGGGTGTCCTTTATGAATATGGACACTCCCTCCTTGTGGTTCGCCCGGGTTTTGGGGCGAAAAGCATGATACGAGGTATAGCCTGGTAGCGCTGGGGTGGTCTCAGGAGCCTTGAACCAGGTTTCAGTTACTGCACAGACGTCGATGTTCTCCATGCTGAGGAGTGCATCAAGTGCCTGCATCTTGAGGTTTAGACTTCTGGCGTTGAGCAGCATTACCCTTAGTTTTTTGCCATTTTTGTTTTCTAAGGAGGTGGGTTTGTCTTTTGAGCCTTGCCTAAAAAAGGCACTATGGGGGTGGCAAGAGCCTTAGCCAATATCCGGAAGCCCAGTGGCGACAGGTGTAAGCCATCCCTTGCGAAGCAGCGTGGCTTGTCCAACATATCATCCCAGGCAGACAGAAATTGGATCCCCTTAGAATGACATCAGTACTTGAGCCAATTGTTAAAGCTGATCATCTTGTCTTTGTATTGTGGTATCATTCTTGGTGAGGGCAAGATGCTGCTCAGGGTCAGGGTCATACCAGCCTGGGCTACATAATCGGAGAGCTCCTCTATGTCTCTTTTCATGTAGTCCAGGGAGGTACGTCTCAGGTCATTCACACCAGCATGGACAATGACAGAGTCATATTTGTACTTGCTTTGGAGTGACCTGAGTGCGTGTGTTATGTGGCGGATCCTAGCTCCTGATAGACAGCTCACAGTCACCTTCTCCTTGTTCAGCCTGGTCAGTGGGACGTCAGTGTGTCTGACTATGGAGTCACCTATTACTAGTGTATCAGGCAAGGTGTTTGGCCTTAAGGGCTGCGATTGGTCGACACACTGATTTATTGAAGTATGTGTTGCATGTGTTTTGTTTTGAGGTGGTGGATTTTTGGATGTCTGCTTTGGGAGCCTCTGTTGTTTTGGTAAGTTTTTTATTAGAGCCTCTGAGTATGTCTTTGTGTTTTTATGTGTTTGGTTTGCAGTTGTGGTGGGTCTATGTGGGACTGGGATTGTTGTGTGTGTGGTTGCCATCTCCTCCTGTCTGGTCATGCCAGCCCTGAGTTGAGAGAGTTCAGCCTCCAGTTTGGCTATATAGTTGCATCTCTCACATGTATTTGTGTTTGTTGGGAGGAGGAGAGGGTTGTCTGTGTACATGAGACAATTGTAGCATTGTCTCAAGATGCCCAGATTGACCAGCTGAACTGGAGATGACGCCAGTAATCTACTACTCGACATGCTAGAACAGTATAAGGGAGTGGTATACCTTTAAGGGAAGTGGGTATTCACAGAGGTGGTAAGTAGATGTAGTGCTTTACTTAGTACGAGAGTGCTTACTTAGTAGAGAAGTATTGAGAACAAGTGCTAGGCTTATAATACAGTAAGTAGTCTGGTTTTACTAAGAGTAGAGCTTCCTTAAGGGAAAATTTGAAGAACAGACTTGGCGGAGCCAGAAAAAGTTTAACCTTGTTTAACCAGTGCTGCGCTATGCGTACGACTGCGCAAAGCTGTGCAAACGCGGATTTTAAACAGTGAACTACAAAAGAGCTGGAAATGGTCCCAAACAACCAATTACTAAAGCTTCTTGTGCTGAGGTCACTTCCCCCAAGGACAGGTAGGCTGCTCAAGGCTCCCCACTCCCACTGGTGAGCAAAGAAACTTCCTTCTATCCAAGTAAGGTAATGGACAACACAGAAACTACACCACAGCTCAGAATACAGCAATGCCTGTAAACTGGTCTAAACTAGTCGAGGAAGGCGGGAAAACAAGGATTATTTTTTTGTTTTTTTTAGTAGAAACACACAGAAAATGCAGAAACAGTGATAAATAAGTTACACAGGCTAGCACACTTTAGTGGGCAGCCTCCACAGTTAAATTAAACAAACAAACAAGCAAACTTTCGATCAAATTCGACTAAATGTAACTTTAAGTGCAGATTTTAAAATAATGCAGCAATCAGTTAAAAAACAGTTCAGGCTAGTTCAAGGTAAGCTACAGAAGCTATTTTAAGTGAAAAAAAGCAAAGATACTTAAATCCAGAAGGTAGTCACTTTTCTGAGTTCCCTGCTGCTAGGACCACTCTGTAAACCCACGTGGAGCTTGTTTGAGCAGTATAGCCAGAAAAAAATGCCCAGAGGCGGATTTTAAACAGTGAACTACAAAAGAGCTGGAAATGGTCCCAAACAACCAATTACTACAGCTTCTTGTGCTGAGGTCACTTCCCCCAAGGACAGGTAGGCTGCTCAAGGCTCCCCACTCCCACTGGTGAGCAAAGAAACTTCCTTCTATCCAAGTAAGGTAATGGACAACACAGGAACTACACCACAGCCCAGAATACAGCAATGCCTGTAAACTGGTCTAAACTAGTCAAGGAAGGCGGGAAAACAAGGATTTTTTTTTTGTTTTTTTGTTTTTTTGTTAGTAGAAACACACAGAAAATGCAGAAACAGTGATAAATAAGTTACACAGGCTAGCACACTTTAGTGGGCAGCCTCCACAGTTAAATTAAACAAACAAACAAGCAAACTTTCGATCAAATTCGACTAAATGTAACTTTAAGTGCAGATTTTAAAATAATGCAGCAGTCAGTTAAAAAAACAGTTCAGGCTAGTTCAAGGTAAGCTACAGAAGCTATTTTAAGTGAAAAAAAAGCAAAGATACTTAAATCCAGAAGGTAGTCGCTTTTCTGAGTTCCCTGCTGCTAGGACCACTCTGTAAACCCACGTGGAGCTTGTCTGAGCAGTATAGCCAGCGCCCAGAGGCGGATTTTAAACAGTGAACTACAAAAGAGCTGGAAATGGTCCCAAACAACCAATTACTACAGCTTCTTGTGCTGAGGTCACTTCCCCCAAGGACAGGTAGGCTGCTCAAGGCTCCCCACTCCCACTGGTGAGCAAAGAAACTTCCTTCTATCCAAGTAAGGTAATGGACAACACAGGAACTACACCACAGCCCAGAATACAGCAACGCCTGTAAACTGGTCTAAACTAGTCGAGGAAGGCGGGAAAACAAGGATTATTTTTTTTGTTTTTTTGTTTTTTTAGTAGAAACACATCATTACCATCTACAGATAAAAACATATGTAATTGTATTATGCTGATCATTAAACTTATTCAACTTGTTTGTATCAACATATCTTTCCATATTCGATATAATAATCACTTGTTTGAAACACACACGTTATTTAAAGCCTTAATCACAGAGGTTTGCAACAAATTACATATATTTTTGATGATTAAAACTTCCTATAACAGACAAGGATACACTTTCAAATACTGTTCATTAAAGCTAAAAAGACTGTATAAATTATTTCATAACATAAATATAACCATTAATCTTATTGTGCTTTAGCAGGCATTTATAGTTATGTTATAGAAAGGCTTTCAAAGGAAGTGTATGTAGTTCTATTAACAAGTGATCCAAAGCATAACAGTTCAGTATATATGAATATCAGATGTTACAGTATTCTAGATGCTTAGTTTACTTTAATGTTATATTTTGTTAAAATGTGCTTCAAACATCAAATTGTTATAATTAACGCATTTCTAATTTGTTTCCATAAGTAAAATATGTGTGTGCATCTGTAAACTATGAGTAAGCCAGCAGACAATCAATTACTTTCCTACTTGTTACTATGACAGCATTAAACATACTCAGCAGCTATAAAGAAAGCAGATAACTGATTGTATATATCATGCGATCTGCAGTCCTTGAAATCTTCATTTAAAAATTCACGATTTCTCATTTCCCCACTCAAACACTTCACTGTGACAAAATGGCCCATTATACAGATTTTCCCCTCTCCTTTTCCTTCCTATTCACAGTGAGCTTAAGCCATTCATTATTAAAGAGCCATTGTGCTAGGTTCCGTATATACAGTGGAACAAGTTAACATCCCTTCCCCAATCCAAGACACAAACAGTCCTGCAATTCAAACAAGCAAACTATGACATATTTTAAAGCATATTACTAAAGTAACATTATTTCTGTTTGCCTATTACATCTCATGTCTTTCCATAATAGCGCTGGAATTCTACATCCCACCCAAAGCAATCAGCATCCATCGTCACATCATACTACAAGTAAATTACATATTTACTGCATTCTGCACTCACTTATACATTGTCTGCTCCAGCCAAAAGGTAATTATAATCCTCATCTTCAAAGTGCTGTTCACCAGAATTCAGATATCAAAATTCACAGCTCTGCTTTTCAGATGTACACATGGGGCTTAAGACTTTTAAGAAACAGCATCTGAATGTAAAATGACTGCAGAATGCATAGTCCATGTAGCGGACAGTGGGCAGTGATGCAGAAAGTTAAGGTAGGAAGGTGAGGGTTAAGTAATTTGACCTCACACTTATCTGCACAAACAGCAGGTCTTGTGGTAAGTAATAATTGTCATTAAAGCCTGGAGAGAGAAGGTTGGGGTTTATATGTTGTAATGAATACAGGAGGGTCTACTTTGGATGACCGAAACGCCAGTTCGCCGACACGCAAAACACCGAGACCAAACAACCGAAAATGAAGGTGATCGACAAGGTGAAATCCCGACAGCTGAAAGACCGAGGTGGGCAACGTGTGAGCGCGACTCGGTAAGTGTGCGATAGTGAGGGATTTAGGGTTAGAAAGCGAACAGGTAAGTGTGCGATAGTGAGGGATTTAGGGTTAGGGTGTGGGAAAGGTGAGTGTGCGGTAGTGTCGGACTTAGGGTTCGGGTAAGGTAAGTGTGTGATAGTGACGGACTGTAGTTTAGGGGTGGGTTAAGTGAGTTAGGGTTAGGGTGCGGGTAGGGTGAGTGTGCGATAGTGACAGGCTTTATGTTTTAGGGTGGGTTAAGTGAGTTAGGGTTAGGGTGCAGGTAGGATAAGTGTGCGATAGTGACGGACTTTAGGTTTAGGGGTGGGTTAAGTGAGTTAGGGTTAGGGTGCGGGTAGGGTAAGTGTGCGGTAGAGTCGGACCTTAGGGTTAGGGTTTGGGTTAAGGTTAGTGGATATGTAATTGTGTGTAATGTGTAGTTTACGTTTTGTGTGTCGGTGTAATGGTGTTCGGTTTTGTGAGTTGTCGGTATTGTGTGTTTTCGGTTGTTTAGTCTCGGTGTTTTGCGTGTCGGCGAACTGGCGTTTCGGTCATCCAAAGTAGACCCATATAGGATTATATGCAGTCAGTGCATGTTTGCAGCCTGCAAGATTGCTGTTTTATACATTACTTTGGTGCACTGTCTGAAGGAAGGACACTCAACCTCACCAACTTAAGAGATTTTATATAATGACCCATCAAAGTATGTTACCTCAGAAATGGTTTATCATTTTAGCACATGTAAATGATAATAGACTAGCAGATTTAAATATGCTAGAAGTTTTATATGCACACAGACTGAAAGTATATTAACACCCTAAAGTAACTAATGCTAATCAGTTATAGTAATGTATTGTCTCTGCAATTACCTGACGGTAGCCAAAACCAGCATCAGAAATAGATTCTAAGCAAAGCTTCACATTTATATGACTGGAAGTCAAAACAAGCCCCCTTCCAGACAACTTCATTCCCACCAGCTAAGAACAAATTCAGCACACGTTACTTCTATTAATTATCACTTCTCAGTTACGTTCCTTAACTTAAAATGGAAATCATTCGCAGTTACCAGAGAGTCTTTAGTAATACAGCCTGAAAACCATTGGGATGCCACTATACAGTTCTATCGCATTCAAAGGGATATTACATCTAGTGACTAGGGTTCAATTCATCCAACAGGAAATATCAATAAGCAATTTTATAATAAAAAAAATAATTAACTAAATAAATAGGTATGAAACCAACAAACTGAGTATTACAGGGTTATAAAACAGAATTCTTTAACTTTGATATTACTGGATTGTATGAGTAACTATATCAAATACTTAATTTTTAACATATACTTAGTAGAAGGAAAGAAAAAAAAGAAGCAAAGAAAAAGGGAAGAAAATGTTAGAAAGAAATGGTTTATAAATAATATATATCTAAATTAGTAAATCATGTGTGAAGAGATAATTGTAACATATTAAATCCATTTTAAAAAATGTAATAATTAGGTTTCAGTTGATACTTTGAGAGATTTTACAGATGTTGGTACTTTACATTCAGTTTTCTGCTTCTTCTTTTTGACATCTGTCCAGCCATTTTTATCAGTGGTTCTCTTCAAGGATTGGGATGCCCAATCCATATTTTCTGAGATAGTTATGATGTTATTGCTTTTGATGAATTGTAGATCTTCTTCCAGAGTGTTGAAGGTTCTCATCTCAATTAGGTGGAGTGTTTTTATTTTTGCAGGGAAGGCTATTTGAGCTTTAATATTGTTCTGTTTTAGAGTTTTATTAGTGGCCATACCTTTTTTCTCTGTTTCAGCACTTTAGTGGAGTAGTCATTGTCGAATCTTATTAGATTCTGATTATATTTAATAGGACTTTTTCTCCACGCTGTTTTTAACACCAGTTCTTTGTCCATGACAGATAAAAATGTATTATAATTGATGTTGGTGGCATAGAAGATGATGATGAGATTGTGGCTGATGTTGTATTTCCCAAAGCACGATGTGCCCTTTCTATAGCAAATGAAAAGCCTTCTTTAACATCTAGAATCTCTGGAATCCATGAATTTAGGAAGGATATAATGTCTCCTCCTTCTGTTTTCACAGGTAAACCAAAAATCCTGATATTTGACCTTCTTTCCCTATTTTCTAGGTCATCTACTTTATTGGAGAGCAGGTATTTTGCTTCAGGAGAAACTCTGTTTGTGTTTCCTCTTCTCTAAGTCTTCCATCAATGTCAGACAGAGAAGCTTCAATGGTTGTTATCTTTGACTGATGTTGCTGAAGTATTTCTTTGAAGACCTCTGTTTGTTTCTGAGAGTTCTCTTTTAGGTTCTGTAGATTAACCTTGAAATCATCCATTTTCATTGATAATTCTTGTAATGTAGTAGTCACCAGTTGTATTTCCTTTTTTAGTGTCAGATCAGAATGAGAATTATTCAGGTTACTCATCTCTCCAATTGCTGTATATAGACTCCTGAATAATTTGACAGGAAATTTCTTGTAAAAATCCAGCAAAACTTGTAATTAGTTACTTTAGACTATTAACTAATTATTTGTAGTCCGATTTGACAGAAGAAACAGTGCAAAAAATCACCAATAACCAACAAAAGCACTGTGTTGAGGAGTTCAAGACACCGGCCAGCCCAGATATTGTCACAAGCATTTATTGATCAAAAAATCAATGGTGAAATAAAAAAGCGTTAAACGCCAACTGAAACAAAGCGTTTTTCATCTGAACCTCAGACTTCATCAGACATCAGTTTATGGTACTTATTTGTAGTATTTTTTGTTAGAAAAAAATAATATAATTTACTGGTTTTTATACTAGTTTATGGAGCTCCAAAAATGTGCTGCCTTCAGTTAGCCATCCAGGCTCCACCCCTTAAACATGTTCTGATAAGTATCCCCCAGTCCTACTGGAAGTGGGAGGAGTTAAGTGCTGTTTGATACTGAAATCCTCAGGAGTTGCAGTAGGTCAAGTGAAGGATTATGGATCCCCATAGTTAAGGGATCATGGTTTGATTCCTCCATTTGTCCACTATGTCATCCATTACTGAGGCATTCCTCTCACACACACACACACACACACACACACACACAC